>NC_089257.1:607500-762500 GCF_963930625.1 Muntiacus reevesi
ATTCCTGACAGCAAAAACTGGAAACAAAAATCACATTTATTAATACTTTGTCATTACATCTCCATGCAATCAACTTAAAAAGCAACAGAACCTCTGGAATGCCATAACATGAACAGCATCATATTCACTCTTTTGTGGGACCATTGAGAAAATCATGGACCCCTTGAGGTGACTTTATGTGTAAAAAGACTGTCAAATTTTACTTGGATTTTTTTTCAATCACAGTTTATTGAGCCCATGAGGTGAATTACAAGAAAATGCATCTAGTTGATGAACTTACTACTAAAAATGCTATACCTTAGTGATATCACATGCAAGTACTTTAAATATAATGCTGAAATACTTTATTAATAGAAAACATCACACTTAGAAAGTATTTGATTCATTATATATATTTAAATGTAAGAATTACATAATGTCTTCAATGAGTAGCTTGTTCTGTGACCTTCCATCAATCCTAAAACTTGTTAGAAAGATGGCAGCTATGGTGCATCAGAAATTTATTTTTTCCACTGGTGCAACTTTAATGTATGCATGGAAACTTTCAACAGCATTGAAAGAATAACTGTTCAGTTAGTAGTGAAGGAAAAGGAATATTCTGTCTCCCCAAAATGGCACCACTAACAAGCCAGTGCATGCATGTCACTCAGTCACTCAGTCGGGTCTGACCACGGACTCTAGTCTGCCTGGCTCCTCTGTCCACGGAATTCTCCAGCAAGAATACTGGAGGGGGTTGCCAGCTCCTACTCCATGGGATCTTCCTGCCCCAGGCATCAAATCCACATCTCCCGTGTCTCCTGCATTGGCAGCTGGATTCTTTACCTGGGAAGTCCAACATGTCAGTACTAACAAGCATTTTGGGGTCAGAAGGATATGAGTTTGAATTCTCTGAACTGTGCTTTCTATGACACTCAAGAGAAATTATGTGTTGTCATTAAGTTTTCCCTTTTTCATTGGTTAAGTGAGAGTAATATTTTCTAACTTGTGTTACTAAGTGGTTATTGTAACAGTTATATATGGAGTAATTTGCTGAATTATTTGTAGTCAACTTGGTCCTACAGTTTTCACCTATGACTCAGAACTACATTTTCTAGAATTAATTTGTTATTTTCAGTTACAATAGTGTAAGAGAAAATCTCAAGCAACATTTGGAAGGTAGAAGGGAAGCAGAAACTGTAACTCTCAGAAGATCATAGTGATCAGACATGGCAGCCATGGCCTCTTTTTTCTCCCTCTCCTCTGTATATTTTCATGTTATCTTCCACAGAAAGCAATTTCTAGATCGATTCATGATCTTCCCTTTGCAACCCCATTCTGGTGGCCTAGAATCCAGAGCTTCAAGATTTAATTACATACACTCTGCCTGCAATGCAAGAGACCCTGGCTCGAGTTCTGGGTGGGGAAGATCCGCTGGAGAAGGGATAGGCTACCCACTCCAGTGTTCTTAGACTTCCCTGGTGGTTCAGCTGGTAGAGAATCCACCTGCAATGCGGGAGACCTGGGTTCAATCCCTGGGCTGGGAAGATCCTGTGGAGAAGGGAATGGCTACCCACTCCAGTATTCTGGCCTGGAGAATTCCATGGACTGTACAGTCCGTGGGGTTGCAAAGAGTCGAACACGACTGAGCGCCTTTCACTTTCAACTTGTCCATTCGTGCTGGTGCCTTGTGAAAGTCAGTGTTAGTTGCTCAGCTGTGTCTGACTCCGTGATCCCGTGGACTGTAGCCCACCAGGCTCCTCTGTACATGGAATTCTCCAGGCAAGAATACTGGAATGGGTTGCCATTTCCTTCTCCAGGGGATCTTCTTGACCAGGGATCAAACCCAGGTCTTCTGCATTGCAGGCAGAGTCTTTACTGTCTGAACCACCAGAGGAGCCTTAGGCAGGAGCAATTAGTGATCTTTTTTTATGATCCTCTACCCTTGGTTTCCACATCTTGTCTGCAGGAGCTCCCACATTTACAAAGGCTCCAATTCTTAATCCAGTTTCTATATTCCCATAAATATTATGGTAGCCTGTTTTTCTTTACAAAACCCTGCACTGAAATAAGTACCTTATAATAAGCCCCCACATTTGGACAAATGGTAGATAGTCTTAATTTTTATTTCTTTCTGTTACATGTCTATGTCCACATACCTTCCTCAGGATTCTTTCTAGTATTTTGAAATGGGTGCTACCTTTGTCTTCCAGCTACTCATCTTAGCCATCCTACACACAGCAAGAGAACACTCTCTTCTCAGCATCCTGGGCTTCCTCCATTTGAGGTGCTCATTCCAAAATGTCTCCCAGAAAATCAAAACATACAACAAAGTCATCAAAAAAGAAAACAACCGGGATTTCCCTGGTGGTCCAGTGTCTAAGACTCCTCGCTTCCAATGCAGAGGGCATGGGTTCGATTCCTGGTCAGGGAACTAGATCCCACATGCCTCGACTAAAGACTCCATGTGCCACACATAAGAACCAGTGAAGCCAAATAAATAAATAATTAAAGAAAAAAAAAAAAAAAGAAAACCACTAGAGCAGTGTTTTCTTTTTTAATCTCCGGCAAAATCAAACTCATAAAGGAAATTATTGTAGCTATTTATCACATGTTGCCGAGGCTTCTTCTGAAGGACTGAAGCATGTATGCTCATTCTCTCTTGTAGCTCTAATTCTGATCAATGAGAAATTAAGGCATCAAAAGGGTATATAAGCAATAGTGAATGCCAACTGATTTACAGGTAGATAATCAACTGCTTCAGAGGTGTTGATTCCCAGTTTAGTGGGGCTCTGAAGGAGGGCTTATGGCATGCAGACCAGTTAATGGGATGCGGTATGGCAACAGGGAAACCTTGATTATATGGGACTCAAATTGGTTTATGGCATTTCTGTTTCCTCTGTTAGTACATTTGTCAGGTAAGGACTAGTGATATGTGGGAGAATAGTTGGGGGACACCCAAAATGGATGGGCCTAAGAAGGTCTCTTGAAAGAGAGACATCAAAGCTGAGATAAGAGTAACCTGAAGCCTTGAAGACTAGAGGAGTTTTCCAGGGAGAGGAAATAAAAACACTTACAGAGGAGAAATCTTTACTGGTTTAAGGAATAGAACAAAGACCAGTATGACTGGAACATAAAGAGGATTATCACTTCTATAAGATTGCTCTAAGATCAACTGTTATCTTGCAGAAAGTATGCTGTTTATTTTCTTTCTAACACTAACATTTAGAGATTTTAAAATAATTGCTTTCTTGTTAACTTTTGTTTCCTTAACAGAGAGTGAGATCTATGAAAGTGTTGTTGTTGTTGGTTTTTTGCTAAGTCATGACCAACTCTTTGCGACCCCATGAAATACAGCACACCAGGCTCCTCTGTCCCTCACTGTCTCCCAGAGTTTGCTCAAACTCATGTCCATTGAGTCGGTGATGCCATCCAACCATCTCATCCTCTGGCATCCCCTTCTCCTCCCGCCTTCAATCTTTCCCAGCATCAGGGTCTTTTCCAATGAGTCATCTCTTCGCATGAGGTAGCCAAAGTATTGGAGTTTCAGCTTCAGCATCAGTCCTTCCAGTGAATATTCAGGGTTGATTTCCTCTAGGATTGAGTGGTTTAATCTCCTTGTAGTCCAAGGAACTCTCAAAAGAGTCTTCTCCAGCACCACAGTTCGAAAGCATCAATTCTTTGGTGCTCTGCCTTCTTTACGGTCCAACTCTCACATCCATACATGACTACTGGAAAAACCATAGCTTTGAGTTATGGACCTTTGTCAGCAAAGTGATATCTCTGCTTTTTAGTATGTTGTCTAGGTTTGTCAGAGCTGTCTTTTCAAGGAGCAAGCATCTTTTAATTTCATGGCTTCAGTCATTATCCACAGTGATTTTGGAGCCCAGGAAAATAAAATCTGCCACTGTTTCCACTTTTTCCCCATCTATTTGCCATGAAGTGATGGGACTAGATGCCATGATCTTAGTATTTTGAATGCTGAGTTTCAAGCCAGCTTTTTCACTCTCCTCTTTTGTCATTCTCAAGAGGCTTTTTAGTTCCTTTTCACTTTCTGCCATTAGGGTGGTATCCTTGATAGCTCAGATGGTAAAGAGTCTGCCTGCGATGCAGGAGACCCCTGTTTAATTCCTGGGTCGGGAAGATTTCCTGGAGAAGAGATAGGCTACCCTCTCCAGTATTCTTGGGCTTCCCTTGTGGCTCATCTGGTAAAGAATCCTCCTGCAATGCGAGAGATCTGGGCTCAATCCCTGAGATGGGAAGATCTCCTGGAGAAGGGAAAGGCTATCCACTCCAGTATTTTGGCCTGGAGAATTCCGTGGGCTGTATACAGTCCATGGGGTCTCAAAGAGTCGGACACTACTGAGCAACTTTCATTTTCACTTTTCATCTATGAAAGTAGAGGTACTTTGTATCTTACTTCAACTTAGGTGTGTATCTTATTCATTGTTTTATTCAAGTCCCTAGAACAGTTCTTACAGATAGTGGCTGTCCAGTATGTTTCTTTACTGAATGAGTGAAAATATAACTTAAACAGTGTAATTCATTTTAAAAATGAAGTCAAACAAACAAGTGAAAAGCACTTTCAATAGATTCCATGTCTTCTGATTCACTCTTCAGAGTTCATCTTCAACTAGTTCCCAGATGGTAGAGACCATGAAACATAGCCTCCTGTGAAATACCAATCATGATCCCTTCAGGTTTATTTGGTGTGTGTGCAAATTACAAACTGACTCCAAAATTTATATGGTAAGGTGATACAAGGATAGCCAAGTTAATCTTGAAGAACATGACCACCTGTACTGATATTAAAACTTATTTAAAGACACTGTAGTGAAGACACTGTGATATCATCACAATTATAGAAAAATAGGTTCAGAATGGATTCAACCCTATGTGGACATTTGATTTATAGAAGCAAAAGAATCTTCTTCCCAATAAATGACACTTTTGAAAATTCATATTCTATAAAAATAAAATAATTTGATCCCTAATGTATATCATAAAAATAAATTCAAGGTACACTGGAAATCCAAATGTAAAAAGGTAAAACAGTTTAGATTCTAGTACATAATATAAAAATAACTTCCAAATCTAAAAGCAGAAAAAATTTATTAAATTAAGTATAAAAAGTACTACCTATAGAGGGAAAATTATCATAGTGGGTAGCACTGAAATTAATAAATTATTTAATTGAAAGACATCCTTAAGCCACAGAGTGGAAATGACAATTAGAATGCATAAACTGATAAAGAGTTTGTGTCCAGAATATATAAAGAATTACAGCAAATAAGTACAAGACAGAGAGAAAACCCAATTAAAAACTGTGAAGAAACTTGTATAGGTGCTTTTAAAAGAGGATGTCAAAATAGACAATAAGCAAAAAACTTCTCTACCTCATTAGTTAGCACGGCAAGCTAAAACTCCAAGTTTAGGAGCACTGACCAGAATGGGTGACGTGAGGCAACCTGGCAATTCAAAGCGCCACGGAGGGCACGCGCGCGTGTGTGCTCCGCTCCGTCGCGTCCACTCAGTGTGACCCCGGGGACTGCAGCCTGCCAGGTGCCTTTGTCCACGGAGATTTCCAGGCAAGGACACTGGAATGGGTTGCCATTTCCTCCTCCAGGGGATCTTCCTGACCCAGGGACCAAACCCACATCTCCTGCGTCTGCTGCCTTGCAGGTGGATTCCTTAGCATGGAGTCATAGAGGGAAGCCCTGAGACGAGGAAGCCCAGAGAGGATACAGAACGACAGTAATTTACTGCCTCCTAAAAAGGACGCAAATCGGTAAAACTACCTGGGAGAAGTTTAGCAGTAAATACTAAAGCTGAGTATGTGTGTGAACCCAAGATGTTGCAACTTTGCTTCTGTATATATGCCTAACAGTGATACCTGCACACATGCGGCTAAAGGCATGGGCAAGAAAGCTACTAACAGCCCACACTGGGAGCTCTGTAATACTTCAAACTGGAAGCGACCTGAATGTCCATTCATTAGACTATACAAACTACAGTAGGTGAATACAATGAAATATTAATCAGCAATAATCATGAATGGACTACAGCTATATCACAGCTATACCAATAACAAGGATGGGTGTCACAATCCTAAGCTGAGCAAAGCAGCCAAATACAAAATAATACACACTGTCTGATTCTACTTACATCAAGTTTAAAAGCACGTAAGAGTAATGTACGATATGAGAAGTCAGGCTAATGGTTAAGATAGGACGGAGAGGTTATTGATCGGAAGGGACATGAAAGGAATTTCTAAAGTGCTGGAATTTTTTTAATCTGACCTGGGTGTGAAAGTGAAAAGTGAAGTGAGTAAAACTATAGAAGTAAAAAGAAAGAAAGAAACTGGGTAGGGTGAGACAAAATGGAATTGCCAGTACCAAAGGGAAATGGGTTATTGTTTCAAACTGCATGGTTCAGGTAGGCCTCACTGAAAAAGTTATTGTTGATAATCAATTATTATAGTGGGTCGGCCAGAAAGTTCATTTGGGTTTTTCCATAAGACCTGATGAACATTTTGTCTCACCCTACCCAACATTTTCTTTCTTTCCTTCTATAGCTCCATTATCTTCTAACATTCGACTCCTGGGTAGAAAAAAGCTGTGAACGGGCTGGGATCTTTGCTTTGTTTACTGACGTATTTCATACACCTAGAACAGATACCTGATACACAGTATTAGTATGTATTGGTTGCGTGACCAAATTTCAAATGTATTACTATTATCATTCAGCATTTTGTGGGGATAATAGCATATCACTCACCATACTATCAGACATAATAAAATTTACTTTAGAAACTTCAGTTCAATTCTACCAAATGCTTCCTGGACAGTAAAACAAAAGATTTCATTTTTATTTCCCTGTACAAATTCTATATATTCCACTATTTCCATGGCAATAATGTTCTCACATCTTGTTTGCCCCACTGGAAAAAATAAATGCCCTCTGAGCGGTGGAACAATTGCTACCATTTCCTGTTTTCCCAAAATGTCCCTCGCGCATCTTACCACTATTTCCCCCTATTGAAGAGTATGTAAAAAGCAGATCTTTAACAAAACAGACTCTTATTATAGAAGAATTTTACTGGTATGATCTAAGTTTTTTTCCATATTGGTATACGCCTTTCAACTAGATATAAGAATAAATCCCTTGAAAACAGTGATTGTGCATGTTTAGGGTAGCATACTGTCTCTGGTATGCGACACAGCTCAGAAACAATCATCAAATGAATAAATTAATAAAGAACAATAAAGGAGTAGATTGTTTACTCACAAAACCAGCTGCCCAAAACGGGAATCCTGACAGTACTGCAACAGGAATATATACTCTTTGAAATGCTATAATTTGTGAGACTAACAGATATGTCCAGAGCAGTCCCAGGGAGTGAACAAACAGACCAGTCATTATTTGCACGGCCTGAGAGAAAAGAACACCATTAATTACTTACTTCTATTCCAGTGCAAGCTTTGAAAGGGACACACATCAAGAGAACGTGGAGGTGGAGAGGGAACGTGACAACCTAACGTAATTTTAGGGTTTTCAACGTTTCATTCAGATGAGGAGGGTCTGTTAATATTTCAGAGCAGAGTGCAGATACCGTGGCTATATACACGTCCAATAAAACTGTACTAAAAGCCTGTTTATCTGCTGCATTCGAGGACTCTAGGGCACGAGCCTTGGAGCCCTGAACACGCTGATCTCAATGCGCCTCCGGCCCCGCACGGGTCAGCGACCGCCGCCTGCAGAGGCGGCTCGTAGGTTTTGCAGGCCACTAGCCCTGCCTTTCGCTCGTGGTCTCAAACTGGGACTTGGACTTGGACTCCTGTTTTGCCCACCCGTCATGCCACGTGCGACAGTGGTTTATATCAGAGTCCTGGGTCCTGTATAAATAAGGGCTAAAGAAGGAGAGTGAACCCTTGAGTTACCTGGTTTTCTATAGCTCTTCCGGGGGACTGTTACCTGGTGTGGGGATTGTGGAGGATTTCTGCCCACTGAAGTCAGGCTAAGTACAGCAGCTTCAGAGCCACAGGAGAAGGACAGTTCTAAGCTTGCTGTGCAGAGCCCCCTAACACCTCACTGTAGGGCCTTTCAGCTGGTTTTCAAACAGATGTTTCTCAGCCGTGCCTGCTTCTGCCACGGCTGAATAAGGCACCCCTCCCTGCTCCTGGGCATCCACCAAACATAGGAATTCAGCTTAAAAAAAAAACTAAAAAACTAAAGGAGTTATACTGGCATTCAGAACAGAAAATCTCTTGCCTTACTATATCTCATACTTTTAAAATAATTTCTTTCTTTTTTTTGGCCACACAGGCACAAAGGATCTTAGTTCTCCGACCAGGGATCGAACCTGCATGGATACACAGAGGTTTAAACGCTAGATAGCCAGCAAAGTCTGTGCAACTCATATTTCCAGAATGTCTGGGTAAACTGATATCCTTTTCCTAAAAAACACATATCCTCTTAAGCAGGATAACTTCAGCTTGACGTCTGCAGTAGGCTTCTGTTCTGGTTATGTGATGATGAGCAGAGCTAAGAAGCGGCTAGTTGGTGCGATACTCCCCTCTCCTGCAGAGTACTCAGGCGCAGCTCGAAACTATGCATTTAGCAGCACTTCTGGCAGGCTGCAGTGGAAGGAAGAGGCAAGGGGGCACTGCATTCGACAGGACTTTGCCCGCTACTGCAGTGGCACGGAGTTTTAGCTCCTTGCTGAAGCTGGAATACACTGACGTTTTCTAAAGTCTGAGTTTAGAAGATCGAAGGATAAAAAACAAACAAAAAACCTTTCATATCCAAATAATTATAGATTGCAAAAATATTACAGAGAGGCCCTGTGCCCTGAACCTGGACGCTCCCAGCGGCCGCATAACCGCATTACAGCGCCAGGATGCGGAGATGGAGCTTATAATTCTGTGCCATTCCTTCTGTCTCCCACCACCATGCTCAAGAAACAGAACTTCCAAATTACTACAAAGGCACCCTTCATCCCACACCTCTATAATCACTCTCCTTCCAACTTCCTTAATGTCTGGAGGTCACCAGTGTGTTTTCCATCTCTACACTTGTGTCATTCTGAGAATGTTATATAAATTGAATAATTCAGCATGTAACTTTTGAGACTGACTTTTTTCATTTAGCTCAATGGCCTTGAAATCCATCTTAGTCGGTGTGGGTCTCAATGCATTTTCTTTCATCCATGATATGGATGACTATAGTTTATTCAGTTATTCACCTATTGAGGTGATTTCCACTTCGATAATTTCAACATTGAGGGCTATTACAAATAGAACTATTGTCTTCTTCTTGTGTACTGTCTTTGGTTATACCATCAGAGTAATATTGGCCTATTCAAGTAATTCCCTCCTCTTCTGTGTTCTGAAAAAGATTATGAAGAACTGGTGTTAAGCATTCTTAAAGTATTTGGCAGAATTCTTTGGTGAAATATACACGCCTGGCAATTTCTTTTTTAGGAGTTTTTAAATTACAAATTCAAGAGCATTTTATATCTTTACATTTCTCTCTATCATTTTCAATTTCTTTTATCAACATTTTATAGTTTTCAGAGTATAGGTCTTTTACCTTCTTGGTTAAGTTTATTCCTAGATATTCTTTTTGATGTAATTTTCTTCCTTTCTTTTTTTGATAGTTCATTATTAATACACAAAAAAGAATTAGATTTCTGTATATTAATCTTGTATCCTGCAACTTTACTGAAACCACTTAGTATTTTTAATAGTTTTTGGGAGCAGATTTAGTGTTTTCTCTATATAGCATCATGTCATCTGCAAATAGTGACAGTTTTACTTCTTCCTTTCCAACTTAGGTGCATTTTCTTTCTTTTTCTTGACTGATTTCTGTGGCTAATACCATGTTAAATAGAAGTGGTAAAAATGGACATCCTTGTCTTATTCCTGATTTTAGAGGATAAGCTTTTAGCTTTTCACCATCATGTATGATGTTAGCTGTGGGTTTGTCAAAAATGGCTCTTACTATGTTCAGTTATGTTCTCTTTATACCCATTTTGATAAATTTTTTAAAAACATGAATGGGTGTTAAATGTTGTTAAATGCTTCTTCTGTATATTGAATTGATCATGTGATTTTTATCCTTTTTAAAATTGTGGTGTATCGTATTGGTGGATTTGCAGATATTGAACCATCCTTGGGTATGACGGTTCATCATCCTGGGTATGATCCTCCCACGACTGTGCTCTCTCCTTGGCAGCAGCGGCCTTTGCCCTAGTGCGGAGCAGTGCAACAGGGGTCAGAGTGCGGTGCTTGGCTTAGATCAGTATGTACACTGGGGTAGTTCTGGGATGCCAGTCAGGGTTCCAGGCAGCTTCTGTCTGCTTGGTCTGCCTTGTTTTGTGATTAAGTAAGCGTGTGAACACCCTTTATGAGTAGAGGTTTTTCACAGCTCTGCTGTCAGTCTGGAGCTAGTTTTCAAACATGTTAAGGAAACTTGCCCTCCCTGTGTTGGGCTCCCGATTTGGAGTGCCTGATATGTGGTTTCAGTTGTTCATTTCCCAGAGAGGATCTCTGAGCCTGTGTGATCCCCTCTGTCTGTGTCGGCCTCCTAGAGACATGGATCCTGACCTGACCTCTTCTCCTCCCTTCAAACCTGACTTTGTGTGGTTCTTCCTATAGCCTTGGCTATATAAGAGTTTTTCCCCAGTTTCGGTTAGCTTTCAGTGAGAAGTGCTCCACACGTAGATGTATTTTTGATGTGGTTGTTGGGGGCCAAGAGCTGCATGCACTTCTGCTCTGCCATCTGGATCTCCTCCCAGATGGAATAATTTTTATTGTTACACTTAAAGTTTACTAATTCTTTTCTCTGTCCTGTCCATACCCTCATTGAACTCGTCCAGTGAGTTTTTTTCTAGTTATTGCATTTTTCAGTTAAAAAATTTCCATTTGGTTTTCTCTATTTCTTCTATTTCTTTTCTTTGAATTTTTATCTATAAACTTGTTTTAAGTATGTTCATAATTGCTTGTTGTTACATTTTTCTAACAGCCACTTAAAAATTCTTATCAGATAATTCTAACAACAGTGTAATTCTGGTATGAGCATCTATTCATTGTCTTTTCTCATGCAGGTTGAGATTTTCCTGGTTATTTTTTGGATGAGTGATTTTCAGTTGTATCGTGGACACCACTTTGCAAATAAAGGTCCGTACAATCAAAGTTATGGTTTTTCTAGTAGTCATGTACAGATGGGAGCTGGACTATAAAGAAGGCTGAGCACTGAAGAACTGATGCTTTTGAACTGTGGTGCTGGAGAAGACTCTTGAGAGTCCCTTGGACTGTAAGGAGATCAAACCATTCAATCTTAAAGGAAATCACCCCTGAATATTCATTGGAAGGACTGATGCTGAAGTTGAAGGTCCAATATTTTGGCCATCTGATGTGAATAGATGACTCACTAGAAAAGACCCTGATGCTGGGAAAGACTGAAGGCAAAAGGAGAAGGGAGTAGCAGAGGATGAGATGATTAGATGGCATCACTGACTCAATGGACATGAATCTGAGCAAACCTGGGAGAGTGGAGGACAGTCGAGCCTGGCATGCTGCAGTCCATGGGGTTGCAAACAGTCAGACCCAGCTTAGCAACTGAACGACAACATGACTGAGAAAATAGGCTTTCCTTGTTTTTTTTTGTCTGTGCTTAATGGTGTTTTTGGGTTACAGGCTTCTTGAGCACTCAGTTCTGGAGATGTGAAGAAAAACAAAGAAATAAAATGCCCCAGGAAACTCACCACCATGTCATTCTTTGGATTTCAAGGTCCCTAGCTCTTCTGCCTTCTGAAAATCTTTCAGTCTTCTTTGTCCTAAGTTTTAGCTGTAACTAGTGGCAGGAATAGAGAAAAGTCTATCTACTTCACCTTGTCCAAAACTGGAAAGTAGAATTAAATGAGATCTAAACTCTTAGATAATGGTAGATCTCATCAGAAGGATAGTAACGTGACCAGTAACATATATATTCTCAGAAACACTTTATTCCTTCTCAGTAACCATATCGGATTAGCAGAAAAGGGGGTTAGGAATCTAGATCTTAACATCAGAAAATTGGGAATGAGGAGTGGAAACTTGGGTTCATTGTCTGCTTTATGCAAGGCTCTTAGTACAATTCTTGTTGAGGTCAGGTAGATCTTAAATAAGGGAAGACAATAATAGAATTGAGGAGTCAGAAACATTCCTGGACCAAGCTTTAATCCTGTTGGTTTAATTCCTAATCTGGTTCCATCATCCAAAAATGTGGGCGGCTCATGAAAAAGGAAGTAACCTGCCAGATTTGATGAGTTGATTGGGATGACAGTGCCACGTCTGTAGGATGATTTCAAGAACATAGTGCCATTATGATCACTGTCCACAATGCCGTACAGTCTGCAGATTTTCCTGAATATTATTCCCACAATCTGACCATTTCATTTGGGACCACTGTCATCATCAGCTCAGCTCAAAATAATTTACAGATGCCCAAAAGGGATTTTTACACCTAGTTCCAACTCAGAGTATATTTCTTGGGAGTATGACTAGGTTGCAGTGGTTTGGGGTTATTTAAATATAGCTGATAGATTCATAATCTTTGCTCTATTTAACTTTAATATAGTTGATACTTCCAGGTGGCAAGTGGAGAATGCAGAAATTATTACATAATCATTTCAGGACACTTTCATTACCTCTCTGTCATTTGGGGAGTTCATAATGGAGGTGGTTAAAGTCCTCTCCTTTTTATATTTAGATACCTATTTTATATTTAGATTCATACTGATGTTTAACAGAAAACAACAAAGTTCTATAAAGCAATTATCCTTCAATTAAAAAATAAATAAACTTATAAAAAGAAATTGCAACATTTTAGTCATTTATTTGCTTAAGCAGCCTTTAGTTCTTACCCCCAACATTCTTGCTTCCTGTCTTATCCACACAAGATCTCGTGGCATTTTTCACTAAGGATACAAGAGAGAAATGAGAAGATAAATGCTTCTTTTTTATAGGAAAGTATGGAAACAAAATAAATACTACTTATGTCCTTGAGTAAGATGCTTAAAATTGAGGGAAATTTAATCCTACAGCTGCTCATTTTTCACTGTTTCATAATTCCCTGAGAGATGTTTTTCATCAAACCACCAATATCACTATCTTGAAAAATCCAGTAATTAATTCTCAAATACTTTTGTTCATTTAACAACCTTAAATAGGACTCTGTGTGTGTGTGTTAGTTGCTTAGTTGTGTCCAACTCTTTGCAACCCCAAGGACTGTAGCCCACCAGGCTCCTCTGTCCATGGAATTCTCCAGGCAAGAATACTGGAGTGAGCAGCCATTCCCTTCTCCAGGGGATCTTGCCTACCCAGGGACTGAACCCTCATCTCCTGCATTGCTGGCAGACTCTTTACAGTGTGAGCAGCCAGGGAAGCCCAAGAAGGACTGTGAAAACCAGCTGCTCCAGTCCATCAGCCCCTCTAAGTATTACCCACATCCCCACATTTACAGGGTCAAAAAAGTTGGATTTTTTGTCTTGCTGAATTTCTCATGGCACCTGGCTAACTTCTTGCCTTTAGATTATGTAATTACATCTGTTCATACAATACAATAAATGTACACATGTACCTTCCTTTTGCTATTGCTAGCAAGAGATGGTTTTTTTCTTGCAACCAAATTGTCTTTTTTTTTTTTTTTTTAATTACCTTGTCCTCTAATTTTTCTCAAATGGCAATCTACTCTCACAATTTAATCTCCCGAATCTCCAATGTCTGGCACCTTTTCTCCCCCGTCAACCTCTTTATTTTATAGCCGTATCAGAAATATAAGACTGTCTTTAATTTCACTAATAAACTTTTCCTTCCATTTACACGAACTCTTAAGGTCTGAGTTCTCTTAGCTGGCCTCCTGAAGCCTGAGACCGAAAGAGGCAGAAAAGTGCAGCAGAAAGAGTCAAATCTGAGTTCAAATCTTGTCCTTACCCATATCCTTTATTCTCTCAGAGGGTGGTTCCTCAGCAGCAAAACCCCTCTAGAATTGCGCAGGGGGGCAAATAAGACTGACCGGTGCAAAAGGGAAACTCCAGAAGACCTTGCGTGGGAACGCCCGCCCTCGGCAAGGTCTACACCGACCGTGGGCCGCTGCCCCCTGAATCGCAGGGCGGCAGCACTGGCCGGCCCGCATCCCCCTCGCGCGGGTCCAAGCAGCAGTTGAGGCGAGAGGGCGGCTTCCGCCGGCGGCGCGAGGGCCCGGGACGCGTGCGCCGGGAGGTGGCGCCTGCAGGTTCCCGGGACGCGGATGAGGGTGGGATGGAGCGGCAGAGGAGAAGGGAATGGCAGCCCGCCCCGACCTCCTGCCTGGAGAACCCCACGGACGAGGGGCCTGGCGGGCCATGGTCCAGGGGGTCGCAGAGCCGGACACGACGGGAGTGACCAAGCACGCACGTAGGCGGCGAACAGAGGCAAACCCTTTGCTGCCTGTGCTGGCGCCACACTCTGCCTTTGCGAGCATCACGGTCTGGGCCACGCCTGGTTGTTCCCTGACTGCTTCAGCAGAGACACCTCCATCAAACACAGGCCTCCTCTCCTCCTCCTGCTAGGTTTGTACTACCAACGGTCTTTCTGCTTTTAATTTTCACAAGTTGTACCGAGAAGAGAACTGCTCACCAAAGCTGAGTTCTAGGTTTTATTAGAAGCATGGGTGCTTCGGCAAAATATTTATCTTTCTTTTCCCTTTGTTTGTTTTTCTGTACAATGAGATAATATATTTTCTGTGTACCTCCCGTGTTCACACTAAGTGACTCTGAGAACTGAAATCGGGTTATACAAGTTTAAAATATGCTGTAAACAGGTCCCAACAACTAATATATTAGAATTCTAGCTTGGAAGCCATCTCCATGATGATATGATACTGGGTACCATCAGTTCAGTTCAGTCGCTCAGTCGTGTCCAACTCTTTGTGACCCCATGGACTGCGGGCCTCCCTGTCCATCACCAATTCCTGGAGCATGCTCAAACCCATGTCCATTGAGTCGGTGATGCCATCCAACCATCTCATCCTCTGTCATCTCCTTCTCTTCCTGCCCACAATCCCTCCTAGCATCAGGGTCTTTTCCACTGAGTCAGCTCTTTGCATCAGGTGGCCAAAGTATTGGAGTTTCAGCCTCAGCATCAGTCTTTCCAGTGAACACCCAGGACTGATCTCCTTTAGGATGGACTGGTTGGATCTCCTTGCAGTCCAAGGAACTCTCAAGAGTCTTCTCCAACACCACAGTTCAAAAGCATCAATTCTTCGGCGCTCAGCTTTCTTTATAGTCAAACTCTCAATTCATACATGCTTTTTAATATGCTGTCTAGGTTGGTCATAACTTTCCTTCCAAGGAGTAAGCGTCTTTTAATTTCATGGCTGCAATCACCATCTGCACTGATTTTGGAGCCTGGAAAAATAGTCAGCCACTGTTTCCAGTGTTTCCCCATCTATTTGCCATGAAGTGATGGGACCAGATGCCATGACCTTAGTTTTCTGAATGTTGAGCTTCGAGCCAACTTTTTTACTCTCTTCTTTCACTTTCATCAAGAGGCTGTTTATTTAGTTCTTCTTCACTTTCTGCCATAAGGGTGTTGTCACCTCCATATCTGCAAAGTAGAGGCCAAACCCTAACTGGAATGGATTCAAGAGAGAATGGGTGAGAAGAGATAGTTTGGGAATAGTCAAAATGGAAAGTTTTTTTGAGTTTCGTTTTTAAACAAAGGAAAGAAATGTTTTCAAAGAAAGGAAAGTGGTCAGGAGGTTTTTGTTTTAAACAGGAGAAACAACATCCTTTATATATTTGTGAGAGTGATCCAGAAGAGAGGGAAGACCTGAAGTCATCAAATGAAGTGAGGATGGAGTGGGAAGTCTTTTTGACTGTCTCCTGGAATCTGCATTTTATTGGGCACAGAAATCTGTATATCTCTAACCTCTTCACAGGAAACATTCTGTACCTCCTTTTCCTGAAAACCTTCCTTTCTTTTGAGGGCAAGACTTTTCTAAGCATTTGCTCACTTTCTGGAACCAAGAGTCCTTAGGTAGGGTGAATGATGAATACATTTTCTGTGAATTCTACTGAAACTGCAAGACCCACACTGCCCTTCAGTAGCCACATGTAGCAATTAAGCCTTTGAAATGTAATTTGTCTGAGCTGACATGTTAAAATGAGCACAAAATTTTTGAAGACTGGATATGATAAAAAAGAGCGTAAAATATCTAAATATTTTTGAAATGTATGGTTAATGAAATATATTATTAAACTTAATTTCACCTATTTCTGTTCACTTTCTTAGTGTGGCTACTAGAAAATTTTAAATTACACATGTAGCTCATGTTATTTTTTGTTGGATAGAGGCACTCTAGATCTTTTCACTCTCCTATAAGCCTCTTCCTTCTTTCAGTTCATCTCTTCTTGATGTCTTCTGTCTGCATTTACATGAAATCTTAACAAGGCCCAAAAGGCACCATGTGAGCTGGCTCTGCCTGTCTTTCCAACTTTGTCCTTAATCACCTTCCTTTTTAATCAATGAGTTCTAGACATGCTATCCTCTCAGACCAGCCAATCTCTCTCCTTTCTCAGGATTTTATTCTATTGCCTCTGCTTGGAGTACTTGTCTTCTGACTTGGAAAATGGCTTGAAAAACCACCTTCTTAGATAAGCACTTATTTTATATCTAAAATAGTGCCAGCTATCCACACCATCTCTCTTTCCATTATCCTAGTCATTTCCTAAAAAGCATTTTCTAATGCCATGCTTCCTAAAATTCTCCTGCAAAGTCATTAAAACAAACAAACAAACAAACATATGTATCATTTATCTTCTCCTTGACTCCATTAGAGCAGGGATCTTTTCTGTCTTGTTTACAACCAGGATCTAAAACAAGGGTGCATATCTAAATAGATGATACATGAGCACAAGCAATAAAAATTGATTATATCTATGATAACATAGGAATACTTAAGTATTTTAGTCAAATTTGGTACATGTCTGTTTAGGTAGTATGTTATTGGAAATTATAGAAACTAAAAATAAGTGGTTAAAGCTGCTTTAAGTAATTATGGCTGAAACAGCTTGCTTTCTCACCACTGTCTGTCTGTTCCTTTAGTTTCAGCACTTGACTCTCCTAGTTCTCTGCGCACGCTTTGTGGACTCCTTTCCAAGGCCTTAAATGAAATTCTTCCCTAGGATCTTCCATTTTCACTCTTGTCAAAAATCATAATTAGAAAAGACCCTTTGTCTCTGATTTTAAGGCCATTCGATGAGGTCTGGATTCTCTGAGACCATCTGGCCCTTACTTTGTAACCTTTCATACCTGGTTTCTCATGGACATTTGATTGCTGAATCTGGGCTTTCTTGATTAGAAATGCCATTTGCATATATGGAGTGCACCATAATCCTATAAATAACTTCCAAAGCTAAATTACCATTTTAGAATTCTCTACTGAATTCCTAGTCTCATATTTCCAACTTCCTAATAAATGCTTCTACATAGATTTTCCAAAAGCACCTCAGATTAAAAAAAATCCCATCTAAATGCATCATCTGCCTATGATAAACCTTTTCTTTCCCCTCTATTCCAGCTAACTCCCAAGCCCCAGCACTGGTATCACTTGCAAATATAACCAATCTCCAAATTCTTCTGATTTTTTTTTTCATATACATCACGAACTTTTCACTCCTTGTCTTCATCTCCCATATTCTAGCTGTAATATGAATCATCTCTCCTCTAGAAAATTGCAGCAATTGTCTAACCTAGATATCCTATTTTTAGTACAACGGCCACCTCAGTTACATTCTTCACATTCCCACTTCAAGAACTAACCAAAAGTCTGTGTTTCCACAGTACTCTATCATGGACTGGAATTCCAGTGCCTTAGCATGTCATTCAAATCATATTTTATTTTCCCCTTGTCGACTGTACAGCCTCACTTCCTACCTTCTCTCCACAGATGCTGTGGTTCATTTATCAAACTACTTTCCATTCTACAAATAAGCCATACCGTCTTCCTTTGGTCAGAGCAGGTCAAGTAGCCATTGACTATGAACTCATTTTAATTAAATCTCTATATTTGAATGAATCTACTAAGTCTAGTAAGTAGGGAGATACCATTATCAGACATTAGAACTCATATGTGTGTGTGTGTGTGTGTGTGTGTGTGTGTGTGTGTAGTATTATTTTCCTCTTCCACTCAATTTCAGGGGCTGGCTCATAATATTTAATGACTGAAAACATTTTGTTTTCTTAAAATGTATGGGCTTAATGTCAGTTCAGATAGTTTGAGTTCTTAAAAGTTTGGTTGATTAATAAAACTGAGGCACTAGGGTCAAATTATCTGTGTGGTTTTTTTTTTTCCCCTTATTGGTTTCTTTTATAGAATTGTCTCTCTGGGAAGTTTTTTCATATTCAAGATACTATAATCTTTATTGATGACTATCCCTGTTATCTGACACATTTGTTTTGAGTAAAACTGAAAAGTCCTAGGCCTAACTTGGTGTGATATCCTGTTCTTCTAGACTAAAACTCATTTTATTTCTTCACAAAATGTGAACCCTGTTTTTACATCCTATCTTCTATCAATCACTTGTGCTGTGAAGTGAAAGTGAAAGTTGCTCCCTCGTGTCCGACTCTTTGTGACCCCATGGACTATATATAGTCCATGGAATTCTCCAGGCCAGAATACTGGAGTGGGTTTGCCTTTCCCTTCTCCAGGGGATCTTCCCAACCCAGGGATCAAACCCAGGTCTCCCACATTGCAGGCAGATTCTTTACCAGCTGAGCCACAAGAGAAGCCCAAGAATACTGGAATGGATAGCCTAGTATTCTTTATTTGTGCTTTTATATGAATGAATTTCAGAATCATTCTGATTGGGATTACTATTGGGACTACTATTAGTCTATTCCCGTGAGAACCTAGGATTAGAAAGAATGATTATCTGGGGGAACTGTGGTCTGACTCAGACATACATGGACCACCTAAAAGTAGGCCTCTTTTATCATCTGGTTCCTAATCCCCTCCTGCTGCTGAGAGTCCGACGCTCAGTCCTTCCTTCAGTTCTGATGTTCCCAGGTAGCAGAATTTTCCTCATAAATTCCTAACCCCATACTCCTTTGGAGAAAAGATATGCTCTCTCTGTTGGACCCTGGTACTGCCTTTGGATTTTTTGTTAAGTGTGAGTCTGTGGCATGAGCCTTAAAAACAGTCGACATGGAAATTAATTGCTGGGTAGTAGCAGGGACGGGGGAGCCTGGTGGGCTGCCCTCCATGGGGTCGCAGAGTCGGCACGACTGAGCGACTCAGCAGCAGCAGCAGCAGCGTTACTCACTCAGCCGTGTCCGACTCTTTGCGACCCCATGGGCTGTATCCCGCCAGGCTCCTCTGTCCATGGGATTCTCCAGGCAAGAACCCTGGAGTGGGTTGGCATTCCCTGCTCCAGGGGATCTTTCTGACCCAGGGATCGAACCCGGGTCTCCTGCACTGCAGGCAGATTCTTTACCGTCTGAGCTATCTGGCCCTGAGATTTTGTTTGTTGGGAGCTTTTCGATTATTGATTCAACATCCTTGCCTGTTACTGGTCTGCTCAGATTCTCTATCACTTCATGGTTCAGTCTTAGTAAGTTGTAGTTTTCTGGGACTTTATCCATCTCTTCTAAGCTATCTAATTTGTTGGCATGTGATTGTTCATAGTGTTCTCTTATCGTCTTTTATAATTCGCATCAGCTGTAATGTCTCTTTTTATAATTTTATTAATTTGAAGCATCTATTTTTTCTTAGTTTAGCTCAGACTAAGAAAAATTGTGTTTTTTTTCAAAAGTCTAAATCTTAGTTTTGTTCATCTTTTCTACTGTCTTTCTAGCCTCTTATTTACTTCTGCTCTAATCTTTACTATATTCTTTCTATTAACTTTGGGTTTAGTTTGTTCTTTTTCTGTCTCTGAGTTGTAGGATTAGATGTGTACTTGAGATCTTTTAATGTAGGCATTCATTTCTATAAACTTCTCTCTTACAATGGCTTTCACTGCATCCATTTTAACATGTTGCATTTACACTTCTATTTATCACAAAATATTTATTTCCCTTTTGATTTCTTGACACTTTGTTCAGAAGCATTTTTTTCATTTTGTGTAAAATTTACAGCTTTCCTCAATTTCTTTGTAGTTTTATACCGTTGTGATTAGAAAGGATATTTGGTATGTTTCAATCTTCTTAAGTTTGTGAAGATTAGTTTTTTTTGACACAGTATATGATCTATCCTGGAAAATGTTCTATGCTCCCTTGAGATGAATGTATTCTGCTGCTGTTGGATATGATCTTCTGTATATATGTTAGGTTCAATTGTTCTAAAGTATAGTTCAAGTGCATTATTTCCTTACTGACTTTCTGTCTGGATAATCTATCCATTATTGCTATTAATTTCATTGCTGTCTATTTTTGCCTTGAGATCTGTTAATAATGTTTAATATATTCAGGAACTTCAAAGTCACATTACAAAGGAGCATGCAAATGGGGATGTGAAGAATTTGTGATCGTTGTGCAATGTACCACTTAACCAGTTCTGTCTCCTTTCTCTTGGCCTGTTTGCAAACTTAGCTTTCCCCGACCTAAGGCATAAATCATATAAGTTAGCATATGCTCTAGTGCCTACATTTTCATGTCCTGTTAAGTATTTTTAACTTCCTGCAATTTGGCCCAAGAGGTAAGTACTGAGACTTTATTATTTGCCCTTTCCATCACTGACTTATTTGACTAACTTGAATCCCTATCTTGGGACTCCTTTAGTTTCATGATACTATAATTCCTTAATTTTCTTTTTTCCCCCCTATAACCACTTCCCAGATTCTGCTGCATCTTCTTTCTGGTCATGATCTTAAAGTTAGTTTTTTTCAGAGTTCTTCCCTTAGTAGTCTTTAACTATTCACTCAATACTTTCATCCTGTTTGGTGTCATCCATCCTCATACTTTTAAAACCAATTGAAATTGTTAGTCGCTCAGTCATGTCCAACTCTTTGTGACCCCATGGACTGTAGCCCGCTGGGCTCCTCTGTCCGTAGAATTCTCCAGGCAACGATACTGGAGTGGGTTGCCTCTTCCTTCTTCAGGGGATCTTCCCAACCGAAAGATCAAACTCGGGCCTCCTGCATTGCAGGCAGATTCTTTACTGTCTGAGTCGCCAGGGAAGCCCTTAGAAATAATTGGGCTGAAATAAATATACCAGAGGCTATCCATATCAAGTATACAGTTAGATGAATTAAGCAAATTGAAAATCCATGTGCCCTTCACCCAGTTTACTAAAGAATCACTCACTGGCTCTGTGGTATCACAACCCAGATCTTTTCTGGTTTTAACTTCGACAGGGCTCACACAGAGCAGAGAGGTCCCACGTTGTCTTTACCCAGTACCCCAGTGGTTACGTCTTATGTAGTACAGGGCAATATTCAAACTAGGTATTTCATGTTGGTGCTATGTGTGTGCAGTCCTATGCCATTTTATCACGTATGTACAGATTTCCTCTGCCACCTGAAAGTAGAGTGTTCCCATGAAACCTTCTGTAAGCTGAAACGGCGTCAAGTGAAGACTCAATTACCTTAGGATACATCTTACTAACAGATACACAAAATAAATCTAGATAAAGCATAAATGCTCAGAGACACAATTCAAAGCTATGGTGACTTGATGCTGAGATGCTGAGTTCTGGAGAGGGAACTTGGCAGTACCTCTCTTGCTGCTTGAAGTGCTTGCTGCAAAATAAACACTGGATGCTATTTTTGCTTTCTGCCCTTTTTTTTTTCTTTCACAAAATTGAAAACACTCTTCAGATTTCTTTCAATTAGGTGAAAACAGGTTCTAATGTAGGTCTTTCATAAAAGTGAACATAAAGTGAACTATTAAAAAGTGGGGGATGCCTGCAGAGTCATGTGACATCTACAGCAGTCAAGACCCAGAGCTATTCCATTACCACAAAGATGGCCCTCACCTGCTCTTTGCAGCCACACCCAGCTCCACCACCCTCAATCAGTAATCTGTCTCCCGCTATCTCCGTTTTTGCCATCCAAGGATATTTATACAGCAGACCCTTGAGCAACATCAGGGATTGGTTCCAGGACTCACCAGGGACACCAAAATCCACAGATGTTCAAATCCCACAGTTGACTCTGCATCTATGAATTCAACGAACCACAGTTCATGCAGTACTGTAGTATTTATTGAGAAAAAAGTCTGTGTGTAAGTGGACCTATGCAGTTCAAAACTGTATTATCCAATGGTCAACTGCATGTGCTGTGCTGTGCGCAGTCAGGTCTGATTCTTTGCGACCCCATAAACTGCATCCTGCCAGGCTCCTCTGTCCATTGGGATTCTCCAGGCAAGAATACTGGAGTGGTTGCCACGCCCTCCTCCAGGGGATCCTCCCAACCCAGGGATCAAACCCAGGTCTTCTGCATTGCAAGCCAATTTTTTTACCATCTGAGCCACCAGGGAAGTCCAAAAACAAACAAACAAAAAATGTGGAATGATACAGTACGTGATCTTTTTGAGATTGGCTTTCACTCAGAGTAATGCTCTTGGGATCCATTCAAGTTACTGTATTTGCTAATGGCATTTTGTTAAGAATTTTTTTTTGCATTCTAATGAAAGATATGGTCTGTAATTTTCTTCTTTTGGTATTGCTTTTTTACTATTTTACCATCATGGTAACAGTGTTTTGCCTGTTCTGTTTTCAGGAAGAGATTATGTAGAATTGGTATTACTTTTTCTTAAAATAGTCCATAGAATTCTCCAGTGGAACCACATAGGCTTGAAAAATTATTTGCAGGTAGTTTTAAAATATAAATCAGATTTGAAAAATATCTATAAGAATATTGAAAAGTTCTATTTCACTTTAGCAAGTTGTGGCAGCTTGCACTTGTCAAGGAATTGATTCATTCAAGCAAACTGTCAAATTTATGCATAGAGTTGTTTGTAGTGTTCCCTTACCATCCTTTCCGCTCACCACAGGTGGAAAATGCTTTCTATTTCGCTTGAACTGATGATATTCTACACATGGTGGAAACTATCTTAGAGTATGGGTAAAGGGTCCCAACTGAGAGATCAGCACCCAGGAGTGCTACAGCGTCCAAATACATCACCATGTGATGAAGAAACATGTCATCTGCTTGATTTTACAGAAAAAAAATGGGGGATTTTCAAGTCTGTAAAGGAGGACGGCTGCAATACCATTCATCTCTGTGTCAAGGAATGCAGGGCTTTCACGAATCCAAACACCAGAACCCACAGTCTACAGAGCTGGAGTTCATGGTGACAGGGTCCAGGGGCTGCCAGATGGCCATGGAGCAGTCATAGGCCACTGTGATCAGGAAATTTTTGTCCAAATCTGCAAAGTGTAGGCAAACATGTATTTGGCTGAGTTTGCTTTCTTTGGGATCCCTTACCATCCTTTTCATGTCTGTGGGCTTTTTAGTGATAGCTCTCATTTCATACCTTCTGTTAGTGTTTCTTCCCTTCCTTAGTCTTCCTAAAGTTTAGTCAGTTTCATCATCAATCTTTTCCAGAATTAGGTTTTTTTTTTTTCTGGTTTTGATTTTTCTAGTTTCCTGTTTTCAGTTTTATTGATTTAATTTTTCTGTTTCCTTCTGCTTGCTTTTGGTTCCTTTTTTTTAAAGTTTCTTGAGTTCAAACGTTAGATTGATTTAAGGCGTTTTCTATTTTCTAATGTAAACATTAAATGCTATAAATTTCATTGTTTTAGCTGTATCACAATAAATTTGGTATGTTGCATTTTCATTCCCATGTTGTTTGCATGCATACTAAGTCACTTCAGTCATGTCTGACTCTTTGTGACCCCATGGACTGTAGCCCGCTATGCTCCTCTGTCCACGGGATTCTCCAGGCAAGAATCCTGGAGTGCGTTGTTGTGAAACATTGTTAAAAATTCCCTTGAGACATCCTCTTTAACCTGGGAATTATTTAGAATTATGTTGTTTAATTTCCATCTTTTCTTCTGAAAAGTTACCACAATCTTGACTTCCAATAGGTATTTTGTTGGTTTTTAATCCTTAAACAAATTGAATCATAAAGTATGTAATACTTCATGCTTGATACTTTTGCTCAACACTAAATTTACTTCGTGAGATTATTCTACCACTGATGAACATTTGGATTTGGAATTTTAGATTATTTTTCCAGTTGGGGTTTGGAATACAGATTCATCTATTATATGAATATTCTTATCTTTTGTTAAGAGCATATATACTAACTTTTACACTTTGAATCTAGGGATGAAGTTTCCATATTGGATATTCTCAGATTGGTATCCAAAGTGGTTTAAGGAATTTATATAATTCTATCAGCAGGGTATATAAATTACAGATTCTACACATGATTCCAAAGACTTGGCATTATCACTGCTAAATTTTTTTGCCATTCAGGTGTGTGAGTAGTGCTATTTTTTACTAAAACTTCAACATTTTAATGGTTTTTGTCTGCTTATTCCATCAATTATTGAGAAAAGTTGCTAAAATTTTTCCAGTATAATCATGATTACTTATTTTAGTTCAACTTGCTTTTATGTATTTTAATATTATTCACATACAAATATAGAATTATATCTTCCTAATAGATGGACACGTTTGACTTAATTTCCTTTATGTCTTCGTTTTTCTCGCTTTAATATTTTCTCTAAAACTACTTAGTTTACCTCTCTTTTTCTTTTCTTGCCTTCTTTTGAATTTTTCACGTATTTTTATTTCACTTTTAATGAAATAAAATTTCATTTTATTTAGTTATTATAGCTTTTATTATTCTTTCAGTGTTTGCCTTAGAGGTTATAACAGGCAACCTCAATTTATTAGAGGCTGTTGTAAATTGTCTGCGTTACAGACAAGGCAAGACCTTAGATACTTTAACGACATTTATCACCTGCCTTGTGCTATTTCAGTCTTTAAAGGTAGTTTAGTATGCCTAGCGATGACCATTTATATGGTCACTATATTTACCCAGACATTTATCCTTTTAAATTTGTACACCTTTTCCTTTTCTGCTTCTTCAGGTTTCTGTCTGAGATCATTACCCATTTGTCTAAAGAACACTTACTGAAATTTTAGTTCAACGTTGAAGGCTTTTGGCTTTTATTGGTTTTGGTTAACATGTCAGCCATCATTCTTTGTATCGTTGTTCTTTGAAGGTGAAATGTCTTTTTACCTTTTCTACTTTTATGACTTTTCTCTCTGGCTGGTTTCGTGCAGTTTTACTATGCTGTACTTAGACGTGGGTTTCTTTGTATTTACTTAGCTTAGGATTGTAGCTCTTCTTGAATCTATAGCTAGTCATTTTAAAAAATAAATGGGAAAATTCCAAGATATAATTTCTTTTTAAATATTACCTGTTTTCTCTTATCTCTACTCTCCTTCTGGACTTCCAAATACACGGTGTTGGGCTTTCCACCAGTAGCATGTCTCTTACCTGTCCATTATTGCATTTTCCAACATTTATCAATGCTTCAGTTTTATTTTTCCTTTTGCTTTTTCCTCCAGCTTACTAGTTTCTTGTCAGTTATGTCTACTTGCTGTTACATTCATATATTTATATATTAACTTCAGTTGTAGTGCTATTTCTCATTTTCATTTGATTTTTTTTTTTTACAATTTTCATTTCTCTGCTGAAATCCTGTCATTTAAAGTTTTATAGTTCTGTTATTTGGTCTATTGTGAGTCTGTATTTTTTTATTGGAGTTCAGTTAATTCTTGTTTTACTTTGATTGAATTCCAGACATTGGGTATGAAAAACTGTAGTGATAACTTGATGCTTTGGATAATGCTATCTTCCTCTTGAAATGATTTATATTTGCTTTGGTCAAATGTTAGATTTGGGGAAGCTTATTTTCATACAATCTGCAGTTGAACTGAGCATCAGTCTATGAGAGGGATGGCTCATTTTTGTTCACCTTTACTATTACGATATAGTTCTTTTTTTTTTCAAATTTAACTTTTTTTCTAAATTGGAAAATAATTGCTTTACAATGATGGGGTGATCTCTGCCATACATCAGTGAGAATCAGTCTCATCATATAGACATCCCCTCCCTCTTGAGTCTCCCCCTCTCCCACCAGCCCCCCCTCTAATCACAGAGCACCAGACTGGGCCCCCCGTTTGACACAGCAGCTTCCTGCTGATTCTCTGTTTTACACATGATAGTGCATAGATGTCCACGCGACTTTCTCAATTGTCCTACCCACTCCTTCCTCTGCTGTGTCGATCAGACATTTCTCTACATCTGAGTCTCTATTTCTTCTCTGTAAATAGGTTTTTCAGTACTATTCTTCTAGATTCCATATATATGAGATAATATACAATGGAATATTACTCAGCCATAAATAGGATATAGCTTTTATAAGGATCATAATAGGAAGTCCTGGGTGTCTATGAGCTTCTGGTGGGCATGGATTCCAATTATTACCTTCATAATTCTTTAGGAATATGAGAAGCTCTTAAGTTTCTTAACACTTATCTGTTGTTTGCAATTCAGAAAATGCATCTGCAGGAAAAGCTATGCTAAAAGTCTGTATCATCTCTTGGTTTCAATTCTGGAATCTTGGTTCCTTAAATCCCAGCTCCCTTAAGTCCTAAATTTCCAGTACCTTCAAAGAGACGATGTTTTAAAATTTTGACTTGCTTCTATTTATTCTTTGTAGGAGGCTTGGACTTCAAGAACTTAGTTTTTAACTGCTGGAAATGGAAACCCTCCTATTTCCATATTTGAAACTGTCATCAAATCATTCTCCTTCTATATAGCTAACCTTTTCCCCAGCCTCCAATTGTGTATTTTCAACTGCCCAAGAGACATCACCACTTTAATATCTCATATCAATCTCAAATTCAACTATCCAAAATGGAACTTACCACTTTATGCCATCCTGCTGTGTCTTCTGCATTTTGTATGCAAAAACTGAGGGTCATTTTAGATTTATCTTTCCCCTTAATACCTTATTTTTAATCAGTCAACAAAACTAAAACTTGTCCTTTTTTTCTCTGCTTGTTTGAGTCACTGCATTAATTATCCATTACTCTCACCCACAGTCTACTTGTTCTTATCAAAGCTTTCCTCTTTATTGCATTTCCCTCAATTTATTACTTTTTTCTCAGGTGTAACGTCAAGCTTATTGTTTTCTCCTTAAAAGCTCTTCAGTCATTTTGCACCATCTGCAAGACGTATTTCAACACTTTAGTCATAGGTCTTTGATGATTTGACTCTATCATCTGGTCTCTTCCTACTTTTCCAACTTTTACTCTTGACCTATTTCTCTCTGTCATTATGTTTTAATGATACATATTTATTTTAGCTATTAGAATATGCTGTGATCTTTTTCACACATTTTCTTTTTTTGCATGAGCTAATCTTTTCATTTCAAATGTCTGTCACCTTTTAATCTGCTTGGTAAACTATGATTACTCCCCTGCTCATAGGTCACATTCTTCAACTTTATTCCTTCCTATTTCCCAATAAAAGAATCATTATCTTTTTTCTTCTGTTTTTCTCATAATTATGTTAATAAAGTGCCACACTGCAGTATTGGTTTGTTAACTGTTTCCTTCATTAAAATAAAAACTCTTTGTGATGAGGTGCCTCATTAATTTATGATACTACAAAGTTTAATATATGTTGGTACATTGTAATCACTCAATTAATGTGTGTAAGATAAGCACGAAAATTCTTAGAACAATAAAATCTTCATATGTATTATTAGATAACAATTGATGAAACTTCTTGAGAGACAAGGTAGAAAACAAACAAATAAAAAACAGTAGCACATTTAAAAGAGAGCTGCATATACTCACTGGCATGATTAGTATTGCTGAGCAAGGCTTTCTGAAGTTCTTTTCCATATTTGAAGAAAGGATGACTCTGAAGTCACAAGAGATCCTTGGGAAATTTTCCTTAGTATGGAAGAGCAGCCTGTTGCTTTGAAAAGCAATTGAACAGGTGATCCAAGCAATGAAAAGAAATAAGAAGCAAGGGGAAACAAAAGGGAAAGAAGACAGCAGAGACTTTTAGGGCAGAAAGGAATTTTAATGAGGAGAGGAGCCGTCAATGAAGGGACTGAATTGGATGCCTTTTGATTTGTACTTTGTTCAGGTAGCTAGCTCAGGTAGAAGAATTCAGACTGAAGTGTACCCTCTACTCATAGAATCAGAATCTTAAGTTATTTAAAATTTTCCTGAGAGTTATACAACATTGTGCTCCAAGTCTGTGTAGCTTGTACTCTAGAGACAATCGCA
This sequence comes from Muntiacus reevesi, assembly GCF_963930625.1. Lineage (NCBI taxonomy): Eukaryota > Metazoa > Chordata > Mammalia > Artiodactyla > Cervidae > Muntiacus > Muntiacus reevesi. The sequence continues at coordinate 635,768 of NC_089257.1, forward strand.
AATCTTTTTAATGGTTTCTTACAAAAGCTCTGTTAGGAAGAGTTGACAGCTATTCAGTGTACCTAGAAAATAATTTTTTCCTTGTAATAATATTATATTTAATTGGGGGAAAAGCTTTCCAATTGGAGCCTACAAAAATATGTGCAAAGAATTTTCTTGAATACTGAAAAGGAAAATTCAACTTGTTTCATATTTTCTTTTGCACAAAACCTGTGGACTTTGTAGCAACTTTGTCACACAGATATATCATTAGGGCCCACGTCAGGTAAGAGCACCAGGAGAATTCTCACATTTCTAAGGTTTCTATAAAGCGTCCTCGACTTCCTCTGTGACAGCCGTATGAGCATCTTCATTTTTGCGACACTGAAAAAAAAATTAACATTTTAAAAATCACATTACGATTCCTAAAATCATACATGTAGTAAATACTTAGTTTTTTAACAATACAAGCAATAGTGATGTTTACAGAACAAAATGCTAAAGTGCCATTTGTCCTCTTTTGGTTTCATCTCTATCTCAACCCACTCTCTTAATTGCTACTGAATCACATATAACTTTTGGTATACTCCCAGACTTTTAAAATAAAATATTCATGGTCTTCTACAACATCAACAAATGCCAGCACTCCAAATGGGAATGTCATGACAGTCCCAATTATTACCCATTCCTTTCCTCTGATGGTAATGCCTTTTTCACTTACAGGCAATCCATCCTTTCTTTTTTTCCTAATTTTACCAATAGCTTCTAGCCCTCCCTCTAAACATTATAGTTTAGCTTTAGTTTTGCCTGATTTCAAATATTCTGTGAGTAGAATAAAAAAGTATGCATTCTTTTGAATTTACTTTTTAATAGTCAAGATTGTTATATAGGATTGATCTATGTTTTTAAGTGTAGTTATTCCTCATTTTAATCACCATGTAGAATTTTATTCTCAATATGTTCACCACTCACTGAATGCATTTCCACTTCAGGACCATTATGAATGATACTGAAACACATGTTTATTTTTTTCCCTAGAAGTTTATCTTGCTTCATGGGTACACACATTTCCGTTGGGCACATAATAAGTTACTGGTAGGGTATGCATGGCTTAACCTTCAGTAAACACTGCCCCGAAGATTTACAAAGTTGTTGCAGTAACTTATACTCCAACTAGGAGTGAGAAATTTCACTTATACACAGTCATTGCTGCTGCTGCTGCTACGTCGCCTCAGTCGTGTCCGATTCTGCGACCCCGTAGACGGCAGCCCACCAGGCTCCCCGCCCCTGGGGTTCTCCAGGCAAGAGCGCGGGAGCGGGCTGCCGTGGCCTTCTCCCATACACGGTCATTACCATCACTTAGAACTGCACTCTGAATATCTCACTGTAGTTTTATTTTAATGTTATTGTTGAAATGGTTGGATTTATGTCTGACTGCTTGCTGTGTGTTTTCTACATGTCTCATGTCTTTCATATTCCTCCTTTACTTGTTTTTCTAAATAAAATACTTTCTATGTATTATTTTAATTTCTTTGTTAATTTTACTTTACTAAAATTTTGGGAATTTTCTTAGTCATTGGTCAGGGGTTACAGCATGCATTTTACCTTATCACAATTTCCTTCAGATGAATGCTAATTTAATTCCAGTAAAATACAGAAACTTTGTTCTAATGTGGCTATATTCCTTCCCCTTCCTTTGTGCTATTATTGCCACATGTATTACATCTACATATGTGACATGGAGGAAATGACAACCCACTTCAATATTCTTGCCTGGAAAATTCCATGGATAGACAAGCCTCGAGGGCTATAGTCCATGGGGTCGCAAAGTGTCAGACATGAGCACATATTGTGTAACCAATGATAAAGTGTTGTAATTCTTGCTTTTATAATCTTATCTCTCTTAAAATTTCATATAAGAGAGGAAAAAATATATATCTATAGACCAACAGTTGGCAAACTACAGTACATGAACCAAATCTGATCCATTACCTGTTTTATAAAGTTTGATTGAAACAAAGTCATATCTATTCATTTAAACACTGTCCATGGTTGCTTTCATGTTATTAAGCAAAACTAAGTAGCTGGAACAAATGGAATTAATGTTGATCATAAACATGAACTTAAAATAAGGAGATTATCTTGGATTAATTGGGTGAGCTCAATGTGATTTATGCAATTATCTTTTAAGTTAGTTAAGAAAGAACAAATGACATATTTAGACTATTTTTTAAATAGTTATCTGCATAATTACCTTTACTGATGCTATTTCTTCATGTGTATTTGCGTTCCACCTGGTATCATTTCCTTTCAGTCTAAAGAGCTTCCTTTGATGCTTCTTGTAAAGAAGTTCTGCTAGCCACACATTCACAGTCATTGTTCACCGGCATGTCTTTATTTCACAGTCATTTTTGAAGGATAGTTTTAACGGATATACAATTCATGCTTGGCTGTTTTTTTCTTCCAGCACTGTAATATGCTTTCCTACTACTTTAAGGCCTCCATTGTTTTTGATGAGTTAGTGGTTAATCTTATTATGGATTACACTTACACTGCCCATGAAGTCATTTTTTTCTTGCTGCTTTCAAGACTTTCTTCAATTAGTTTATTTCTGAATCATCTAGGAGTGCATCTCTTTGTGTTTACTCTGAGATCACTGAGCCTCTTAGATGAATGCGTGATGCAAGCTAAGTTGCTTCAGTTGTGTTTGACTCTGTAATCCTATGAACTATATCCCGCCAGGCTTCTCTGTCCATGGGGTTCTCCAGGCAAGAATATTGGAGTGGATTGCCATTTCCTTCTCTAGGGGATCTTCCCAACCCAGGGACTGAACCTGTGTCTTACGTGGACAGAATAATATTTTTCCTCAAATGTGGGAAATTTGGGGCCATTATTTTTCAATTTTTTTCCTCATTCCCTCCTTTCTGGTATTCTCATTATGCATATGTGAGTGCAGTGGATGAGGTCCCCCACAAATCTCTGAGGCTGTTTATTTATTTATTTTTTTTTCAGTTCTTCAGACTGGATGAGCTATACTGTTCTATCATGTTTGCAGATTTTGTCTTCTGTTGACTCAGATTTGCCCTTGGGTTTTTCATTTCAGAAAGGATGTCAGTCCTGAATATTCACTGGAGGACTGATGCTGAAGCTGAAACTTCAATACTTTGGCCACCTGATGAAAAGAACTGACTCATTTGAAAAGACCCTGATGCTGGGAAAGATTGAAGGTGGGAGGAGAAGGGGACGACAGAGGATGAGATGGTTAGATGGCATCACTGACTCAATGAACATGAGTCTGAGTAAACTCCGGGAGTTGGTGATGGATAAGGAGGTCTGGCATGCTGCAGTCCATGGGGTCTCAAAGAATCGGACACAACTGAGCAACTGAACTGAATTGTGCATCTTCTGGTCTGGCTGGTTGTCAATTTCTTGCCCCAATAGTATTGTAATCTTAGTTAGGCCAGGTGTTAGATTGGCTTTTCCAGATTGTTTGCAACTGAGATCACCATTGTTTTAATAGTACCCTGGCTCAGAGATTAAAGCATCTGCCTGCAATGCGGGAGACCTGGGTTTGATCCCTGGGTCAGGAAGATCCCCTGGAGAAGGAAATGGCAACCCACTCCAGTACTCTTGCCTAGAAAATCCCATGGACAGAGGAGCCTGGTGGGCTACAGTTTATGGGGTCGCAAAGAGTTGGACATGACTGAGCGACTTCACTCACTCACTAGTCATAAAAATTTCTTTGCTCTACTCCAAATAAAACCAGTCCTCTGCAGCAGTGAGACTGCTGGTCCCCACAGTCTGACTCACCCAGGTAAATTTCTGCAAAATAGAACCTGGAGTTGAGGGGGCAAGTTGGAAGGAATTGGAGCAGCCTCAAGTTAAACTGTCACAGACATCCACTGCTCTTACCCAAGGTTTAGTAAGTTTTTTTAAATAAACACTTCTCAATTTGTTGTGTTGTTGTTAGTCACTAAGTCATGTCTGACACTTTGTGACCCCATGGACTGTAGCATGCCAGACTTCCCTGTCCTTCACCACCATTGCTCAAACTCATGTCCACTGAGTTAGTGATGCCCTCCAAGCAACTCCTCCTCTGTTACCCCCTTCTCTTCCTGCCCTCCATCTTTCCTAGCATCTGGGTCTTTTCCAATGAGTCACCTCTTTGCATCAGGTGGCCAGAGTATTGGTGTACTGGAGCTCCAGATTCAGCATCAGTCCTTCCAATGAGTATTCAGAACTGATTTCCTTTAGGATTGACTGGATTGATCTTGTTTTATTTTTGCTTTAATATTGTTTCATGTATTATTTTTCTAATTTTATAAACAGAAAAAATAGAAAGTGAAATAAATATTATATTTTATTTTTATTAGTACCAAACATTTTATCAGAACACTTTATCTCCTCGTAAGTGTACTTACTAGAAATTACATCTCTAGTTTTGCCAGCGAGTTAGATAAAACACTTACCAAACCAACACAGCCGAAGATCGTGTATGTGAATGCAATACACAGTTCCAGTGTGTAGAAGCTCACTAAAACACGTGAAATCTCTCTCCCAAGTTTCTGAAATCAGAAAATAGAGAGACATTTTGCATTATTATCTTTTTTAAAACTTAGAGAAAATTTTGGTTGAAGTCTAGTTAGTTCACAACGTTGTGGCAGTCTCACTACAGGAGTGATTCAACTACACACACAAATGCACACGTACACGCACACGTGTGTGCTCAGCGGCGCCTGCCTCTGCGACTCCGTGGACTGCAGCCCGCCAGGCTCCTCTGTCCCTGGACTCTCCCAGGCAAGTGTGCTGGAGCCGGCGGCCTGCTCCTCCCCCAGGGGAGCTTCCTGCCCCAGGCATGGAGCCTCTGTTTTGCATCTCCTGCATTGGAAGGTGGATTCTTGACCACTAGCACCACCTGGGAAGTGGTGTACATATGTATATATTCTTTTCCCTTATAGGTTTACAAATATTGAGCACAGTTACCCACGCTACACAGTAGGTCCCTGTCGGTTACCTACTTTATATACAGTAGTGCACACATGTCAGTCCCAAACTCCCAGTTTATCCTGCAGTCCTCCCTTTGGTACTCTAGGTTTGTTTTTGATGTCTGTAACTTTATTTCTATTTTTAAAATAAGTTTATTTGCATCTTTGAGATGATCATACAATTTTTACTCTTCAATTTTTAAATGTATTGTCTCACACTGATTTGCAGATATTCAAAAATCCTTGCATGCCTGGGACAAATTTCACTTGATCATGGTGTATGATCTGCTTAACGTATTGTTGGATTTGGTTTGCTAGTAGTTTGTTGAGGACTTTTGCATCTATTTTCATCAATCATACTGGCCTGTAATTTTCTTTTCTGTGGTATCTTTGGTTTTGGTATCAGGGTGATGATGGCCTCATAGAAGGAGTTTGAAAATGTTCCTTCCCCTGCAATTTTTGTAATAGTTTCAGAGGACTAGGTGTTAACTCTTCTCTAAATATTAGAATTCACCTGTGAAGTCGTCTAGTCTTGGACTTGTTTATTGGAAGTTTTTAAATCACAGAATCAATTTCAGTTCTTTTAACTGGTCTGCTCATATCTTCTATTTTTCTTTCAGTCTTGGGAGATTGTGCCTTTCTAGGAATTTGTCCATTTCTTCTTGGTTGTCCATTTTATTGGCATATAGCCGCCTGTAGTCATCTCTTTTGGGCCTCTGTATGACTGTGGTATCAGTTGTAACTTCTCTTTTTCTCTAATTTTATTGATTTGGGCCCTCTCCCTTTTTTTCTTGTTGTGTCTGGCTAAAGTTTTATCAATTATTTTGCTTATATTCTCAAAGAACCAGTGTTGCATTTCATGGATCTTTCCTCTTGCCTTCATTTACTTCTGCTCTGATGTCTGTGACTTCCTCCCTCCCTTCATTCATTCATTCATTTACTTCTGCTCTGATGTCTGTGACTCCCTCCCTTCCACCACCTTTGGTTTTTACTTTTCTTCTTTCTCTAGTTGCTTTAGGCGTAAGGTAGGTTGTTTGAGATTTTTCTCATTTCCTGAGGCAACCTTGGATCACTATGAGCTTCCCTCTTTAACTACTTTTGCTTTGTCCCATAGGATTTATGGATTATCATTTTGTTTTCATTTATCTCTTAGGTATTTTTATTTCTTCAGTGATTGTCTAGTTTATTATTGTTTTGTTGCCACGTTTGTGTTTTTTTGTTTTTTTCTTCTTGTTGTTCAGTCTTTAAGTCATGTCTGACTCTTTGTGACCCCAAGGACTGCAGCATGCCACCCTCCCCTGTCCTTCACTATCTCCCAGAGTTTGCTCAAATTTATGTCCACTGAGTTCTGTGATGCTATCTAACCATCTCATCCTCTGACCCCTTCTCCGGTGTCTTCAATCTTTCCCAGCTACAAGGTCCCTTCCCAAAGAGTTGGCTCTTTGCATCAGTTGGCCAAAGTATTGGATCTTCACCTTTAGCATCAGTCCTTCCAATAAGTATTCAGGGGTGATTTCTTTTAGACTGGTTGGATTGCCGTGCAGTCCAATGGACTCTCAAGTTCTTTATAGTCCAACTCTCACATCTGTACCTGACTACTGGAAAACCCAGAGCTTTAACTATACAGATCTTTGTCAGCAAAGTAATGTCTCTGCTTTTTAATATACTGCCTAGGTTTGTCATAGCTTTCCTTCCCAATAGCAAGCGCCTTTTAATTTCATGGCTGCAGTCACCATTTGCAGTCATTTTGGAGACCAAGAAAATCAAGTATGTCACTGCTTCCACTTTCCCCCCTTTTATTTGCCATGAAGTGATGGGACTGGATGCCATGATCTTAGTTTTTTGAATGTTGAGTTCTGAGCCAGCTTTTTCACTTTCCTCTTTCACCCTCATCAGGAAGCTCTTTAGTTTCTCTCCACTTTCTGCCATTAGAGTGGTAACATCTGCATATCTGAGGTTGTTGATATTTCTGCCAGCAATCCTGATCCCAGCTTGGGATTCATTCAGCCTGACATCTCACATGATGTGCTCTGCGTGTAAGTTAGATAAGCCGGGCAGCAACACACAGCCTTGTCACACTCCCTGCCAAACTAACCAGTTCACTGTCCCATGTCTGCTTCTGTTTCTTCTTGTAGCTTATTTCTAACCTCATAGCTGGAATAGATGCTTGATTGACGTGATTTCAGTTTTCTTAAATTTACCGAGGCTTGCTTTGTAGCCCAGCATATGATCTCTCTGGAGGAATATTCCATGTGCACTTGAAAAGAATGTGTATTCTCCTGCCTTTGGATGGAATACTGTATAAATACCAGTTAAGTCCATCTGGCCTAATGTGTTATTTTAAAGCCTGTGTTTCTTTATTGGTTTTCTGTCTAGATGATCTGTCCACTGATGAAAGTAGGGTGTTAAGTCCCCCATTATTATTGTGTTACAATTTCTCCTTTTATGTCTGTTCACATTTGCCTTACATACTGAGATGCTCTATGTCAGGTGCATATATATTTACAATTACATCTTCTTGGATTGATCCCTTGATCATTTTGTACTGCCCTTCTTTGTCTCTTAGAATAGTCTTTATTTTAAAGTCTATTTTGACTGATATAAGTAAGGCTACTCCAGCTTTCTTTTGATATCCATTTGCATGGAATCCCCTTTTTCATCCTCTCACTTTCAGTCTGTATGTGTCTCTAGGTCAGTGGGTCTTATAGACAGCTTATATATCGATCTTGTTTTTTATCCATTCAACCAGTCTATTGCTTTTGGTTGGGTCATTTAATCTGTTTACATTATACATGGTTGAAGTTGCTGATCTCTTTATTCCCAATGCATGTTAAATATCCTTCATTTGTATTAATACTTTCTTCCTCTTACAGTTACTGGTTTTGATATCATATTTGTGTGTGGATTGTTTCCTACCTTAACTATCTGTTTGACTTTACCATGAACTTTCCCATTTTGTAACTTTGTTTCCAGTTGTGGCCTTTTCTTTTCCGCCTGGACAGATTCCTTGAGCATTTGCTGTAAAACTGGCTTGGCAGTGTTGAATTCTTTTAGTTTCGGTTTTCTGTAAAGTTTTATATATCTCCATCCTAAAATCTTAACATGAGGCTTGCTGGGTAGAGTGTTCCTGGTTGTAGGCTTTCCCCTTTCATTACTTTAAATAAATCATGTCCTGCTCAGCTAATAGTTTTATGGGGATTCCCTTGTGTATAATTTGTTGCTTTTAATATCTTCTTTTTATCTTTACTTTTTGTCAGTTTGATTACCATATGTCTTGGCATGTTCCTCCTTGGGACTCTGCCCTTCCTGGTCTTAGGTGACAGTTCTCTTTCCCAGTTTATGGAAGTTTCCAGCTATTATATCTTCAAGTATTTTCTCAGGCCCTTTCTTTCTTCAATGGGACCCCTACAATGCAAATGTTGGTGCATTTGATGTCATCTCAGAGGTATGTTAACCTGTCCTCATTTTTTTTCATTTTCTTCTTTTCTATGGCACTGATTTCTACTACTCTGTCTTCCAGCTCACTGATCCATTCTTTTGCCTCATTTATTTTGCTTTTGATTTCTTCTAATATATTTTTCATTTCAGTTATTGTATTCTTCAAGCATTTTTGGTTGTTCTTTATATTTTCTAACTCTTTGTTAAAAACTTTTCCCTCTGTGCATCCTTTTCCTGAGCTCTTGGATCATTTTTACAATCATTATTTTTAACTCTTTCTTGGTTAGACTGCCCATCTCCACTTCACTTAGTTGTTCTTCTGAAGTTTAGTTTTTCATCTGGATCATGTTCCTCTGCTGTCTCATTTTGTTTAAACTTCCTTTATTTTTATGAATGTGGTAGTTTACACTCCTCAATCTTGGAGATCCTCTGTAGGGGATAGTTTCTGTATCCCAGGACATTCCTCTCTCATCATCCAAGGGCAAGGGACCAGCTGGCCCCAAGACAGTTTCTGACCTGTTTGTGGACTCATGTCTGTAGGCTGTGGGATCAGTCTCCTTGCTCCTGGGGTCTGCCTTTCGGTGGGTTAAGCTTGTTTACAGGCTCGTGCGGCCTTCCTGGCAGGATGAGTGGGTGTCTGTGCACTGGCTGTGGAGCCAAGTTCTGGCCCTCTGTGTGGGGCTGTGTCAAAGGGCTACAGGCTCAGAATGTCTTTAGGAGCCTGGGGTGGTGTGCCAGGCTACTTGGCCAGAGGTGTGCCAGCTCTGGAGCCTACAGGCTGTTCGGTGGGGCCAGGTCTTGGTGCTAAAGACCCAAGCCAGATGTCTGCCTCAAGGCGAGTTCATACAGATGAGTAGTCTGAGATGTCTGCCACCCACTTTTATGACCTCAGAGGGAACAGCTACCCCGTGCTTCCCTAGGAGACCTGCTGAGACCAGCAGGTAGGTCTGACCCAGGTTTCTATGAAGTCCTTGCTTTTGTCCTGGGTCCTGATGCTTGCAAGGCCTTGCATGTTCCCCCCAAGAGTGGAATCTGTTCTCCCCAGTCCTGTGAAGCTCCTGTAAGCAGCCCTGCTGGGTTTGAAAGCCAAATACTCTGGGGGTTCCTCCTGCCAATGCGACCCCTAGGCTGGTTAGCCTGATGTGAGGCTTAGAGCTCTGACTCCTGTGGAAAACTTGTGATATATTCTTCAGTCTGTGGGCCGCTCACCGTGGAGGTGTGAGATCTGATTATATCATGAGTATGCCCCTCCTACTGTCTAGTCGAGGTTTCTTCTGCATGTCTTTGGAGGCAGAGTATCTTTTTTAGTAGGCACTAGTCTTTTTTTTATCCATACTTTTTCAGCAGTGATTTTGTGATTTTGGTGTGCTTTTGAGAGGAGGTGAACTCAAGTTCCTTCTCTGCCATCTTGTCTCCTTCAAGTTTAAAGTTTTAAGATACCTAGAAGATCTTGAAAACTAGGTTTAAATGTATAGGGATGGCAGAGATCTGCAGTGAGATCCAGTCTTGAGCCAAGCCATAGCACCAGAAAAGTGCTCAGTCCTTATGTGGTTCTCTTAGCTAAGAATCTGGGCAACCTGAAGAAACAGAGAGGAAGCACAAGAAGACTGGTGCTTTGCTCAAGTCACAGAAAAGCCTAGTGGATGCAGTGACTTTACTTGTATTATTATCTTTAGTGAGAACAGATAAGTTCATAGAAGGAGCTCCTAATATGAGAGTCAAGGAAAAGAAGGGAAACAGAAGAATAAATCAGCTTCTTTCACTATCTGATTTCCCTAGGCATTCCTACTCCTGTGCCTTTTGCTTCACTTTCCTAGCTTTCATTCCCCCAATTAGTCACCCACAGTTTTAATTCTTGATCTTCATCACTCAGCAGGCTTGTCTCAATTCTTGCAACTCTTCATTCTCATTCTTGCACTACAGTCTCTGGTATAGCTCACTAGCCAAACTCATCAGTCAACAAGATGTGGCTCATGTCTCCAATGATGATAGGACTACCAAGAAATTTCATTGAACATAAAGCAGTTCTCATTATTAAAACTGCTATTATTACAAATACTTAAATTTACATGTGTAAAAATCTCACATAGAAATTGCTAGAGTATCAGACAGAAAAATCAGTTCAGTTCAGTTCAGCTGCTCAGTCGTGTCTGACTCTTTGTGACCCCACGGACTGCAGCATGCCAGGCTTCCCTGTCCATCACTAATTCCCAGATCTCGCTCAGACTCATGTCCATTGAGTCAGTGATGCCATACAACCATCTTATCCTTTGTCATTCCCTTCTCTTCCTGCCTTCAGTCTTTCCCATAGACAGAAGAATGAGTAAATTCAAAAAGAGAATATTTCACTTAGAAGTATAAGGTGATTGTGATTTATGAGATAAATATAGCAGATCCCTTTTGTTGCTACTGGAAAGATACTTTAAACTACATATGAGGATGAATGATTTGGTACTAAGCCTGAAAATAAACGTAGTGCTTGTGCTGGCTGTGAAAAGACAAGAATGAAATACTGATCTAGATAAAATAACATCACAATTCTCTCTCCTTCAATTCCTTCACCTTCCCCCTTCTCTTTTTCTGGGTTTATTTAATACCTTTTATATGCAAGAAATTATTGGGTGATAGCCATTATATGGTAAGAATGAAATGACAAAATTCCTGATTTTTCAGTTTATATTCCTGTAGAAAATACATAAGGATAATATAAGGTTATATATGAAAAGGTTAAAGATGTCAAAATGGATGAAAAACTTGATCAGTAATCACAGGGGATAGGAGACTCATCTTAAAGTCATTCACATCTAGGAAAGCTTCATAAAGAGGTAGGACATTTGAAGTAAGGACTAAGAAAAATGAGGGAGGAAAGCAATAGTCCAGGCAGCTTTAATTTACTTGTTTTTCTGTAACCTATTTTGTTTAAGATATATTTAATATATCTTAATTATATATATTTAATAAATAAATAAAATATATTTAATATAGTTAATAAAATAATATTTTAATAATATAAATTGGGACAAAAATAATTAAGAAATGGAGACATTAAAAAATAAACCCAAACTATATATCATATGATCTACAGTTTGATAATGTGAGCAAAAAACTAAATGCAAGAATGAACTTAACTTTTTTTGAGAAAATTATAAAACAAGTTAAACAGGAGTAAAGTGTTCAAGATGATATTAACAGGAAAATAAAGAAAAGGCTGTAGTGGGTTTGAAATAGCAAAGTAAAGAATTCTCATTTAATTTTATTGACAGAAACATAGTTATAGCATTTTAGTGGGAAAGTACTTGCAACCTTTTAGCTGGCAAGACTGGAAAAAGTAATTTTGCCCTCACTCCTTAATTTCAGACAAAGTCTTCTCCTACAAGTGGAAAGTTGTGTATCTGAGAAAAATAATAGGAAGCATGACTGAGTTCTCAACGTATTATTTAAGCCTCAAAATTCAGCTTAAGTCAGTAAGTGCCCCTTTTCTGGAAGTCAATTTGGGTTGTGTTTCTTGTCTCAACTAAGTGATCCTTAATTCATAAAAATTTAAGTAAATGATACACAGTAGTTGGTAACTGAGAAGACAGTGAAAAGCTAAGGGTGAGGTTTAGTTTAAGGCTTTGAGACTAGGATATCGAAATAAGGGAGTCTTGCAATACAGTATTTTTGAGGAGGCAAATATTTTCTATTTTATGTATGCTGAGTTTGAGATAATGGCAACAGAAGCAAATCCAAGTAGAAAAGTCATTAGAATGTTAAAACAACAGGCTTTGCATCTGGGGAAGACAGAGCAGTTAACTAACAGATATGTGATAGCATTTTCTCCACTTATACATACATCAAGGAACAGGGAAGTTAAACTTGGGGTTTAACTTCAAGGGGTTACACACAGTGAGTATGAAAGGTAGTGTCTGAATAAAGGCAGTTTATTGGTTTTGGATTTATTGTACGAGAAGTATTTTTCAGAGGCATGAACTTTTGAGGACAGCTGAACCTACATGAGAACACTGATGACTTGTTGAGTTTGTGAATTTAGTCAAGCCACTGGTTTATGTTAGAAAAGCTGGCATTTAGAAAATCTTGTGAAACACTGGCTGCCTTAGAAAATGTTCAGTTCAGTTCAATCGCTCAGTTGTCTCCGACTATTTGCAGCCCCATGAATCGCAGCACGCCAGGCCTCCCTGTCCATCACCAACTCCCGGAGTCCACCCAAACCCATGTCCATTGAGTCGGTGATGCCATCCAGCCATCTCATCATCTGTCGTCCCCTTCTCCTCCTGCCCTCAATCTTTCCCAGCATCAGGGTCTTTTCAAATGAGTCAGCTCTTCGCATCAGGTGGCCAAAGTACTGGAATTTCAACTTCAACATCAGTCCTTCCAATGAACACTCAGGGCTGATCTCCTTTAGGATGGACTGGTTGGATCTCCTTGCAGTCCAAGGGACTTTCAAGAGTCTTCTCCAACACCACAGTTCAAAAGCATCAATTCTTCAGTGCTCAGATTTCTTTATAGCCCAAATCTCACATCCATACATGACTACTGGAAAAACCATAGCCTTGACTAGATGGACCTTTGTTGGCAAAGTAATGTCTCCGCTTTTTAATATGCTGTCTAGGTTGGTCATGACTTTCCTTCCAAGGAGTAAGTGTCTTTTAATTTCATGGCTGCAGTCACCATCTGCAGTGATTTTGGAGCCTAAAAAAATAAAGTCTGACACTGTTTCCAATGTTTCCCCATCTACTTGCCATGAAGTGATAGGACCGGATGCCATGATCTTAGTTTTCTGAATACTGAGTTTTAAGCCAACTTTTTCACTCTCCTCTTTCACTGTCATCAAGAGGCTCTTTAGTTCCTCTTCAATTTCTGCCATAAGAGTGGTGTCATCTGCATATCTGAGGTTATTGATATTTCTCCCGGCAATTTTAATTCCAGCTTGAACTTCATCCAGCCCAGCATTTCTCATGATGTACTCTGCATATGTTAAATAAGCAGGGTGACAATATACAGCCTTGACGTACTCCTTTTCCTAGTTGGAACCAGTCTGTTGTTCCATGTCCAGTTCTAACTGCTGCTTCCTGACCCTCATACAGATTTCTCAAGAGGCAGGTCAGGTGGTCTGGTATTCCCATCTCTTTCAGAATTTTCTAGTTTACTGTGATCCACACAGTCAAAGGCTTTGGTATAGTCAATAAAGCAGAAATAGATGTTTTTCTGGAACTCTCTTGCTTCTTCGATGATACATCAGATGTTGACAATTTGATCTCTGGCTCCTCTGCCTTTTCTAAAACCAGCTTGAACATCTGGAAGTTCACGGTTCATGTATTGCTGAAGCCTGGCTTGGAGAATTTTAAGCATTACTTTACTAGTGTGTGAGATGAGTGCAATTGTGCAGTAGTTTGAGCATTCTTTGGGATTGCCCTTCTTTGGGATTGGAATGAAAACTGATTTTTTCCAGTCCTCTGGCCACTGCTGAGTTTTCCAAATTTGCTGGCATATTGAGTGCAGCACTTTTACAGCATCATCTTTCAGGATTTGAAATAGCTCAGCTGGAATTCCATCACCTCCACTAGCTTTGTTCATAGCGATGCTTCTTAAGGCCCACTTGACTTCACAGTCCAGAATGTCTGGCTCTAGGTGAGTATGAGTGATCACACCATCATGATTATCTGGGTCATGAAGATCTTTTTTGTACAGTTCTTCTGTGTATTCTTGCCACCTCTTCTTAATCTCTTCTGCTTCTGTTAGGTCCCTATCATCTCTGTCCTTTATTGAGCCCATCTATGCATGAAATGTTCCCTTGGTATCTCTAATTTTCTTGAAGAGATCTCTAGTCTTTCCCATTCTGTTGTTTTCCTCTATTTCTTTGCATTGATCACTAAGGAAGTCTTTTTTATCTCTCCTGGCTATTCTTTGGAACTCTGCATTCAAATGGGAATATCTTTCCTTTTCTCCTTTACTCTTCCCTTCTCTTCTTTTCACAGCTATTCGTAAGGTCTCCTCAGGCAGCCATTTTGCTTTTTTGCATTTCTTTTTCTTGGGGATGGTCTTGATTCCTGTCTCTTGTACAATGTCACGAACCTCCGCCCATAGTTCATCAGGCACTCTGTCTATCAGATCTCGTCCCTTAAATCTATTTCTCACTTCCACTGTATAGTCATAAGGGATTTGATTTAGGTCATACCTGAATGATCTAGTGGTTTTCCCCACTTTCTTCAATTTAAGTCTGAATTTTGCAATAAGGAGTTCATGATCTGGGCCACAGTCAGCTCCTGGTCTTGTTTATGCTGACTATATAGAGCTTCTCCATCTTTGGCTGCAAACAAAATCTGATTTTGGTGTCAACCATCTGGTGATGTCCATATGTAGAGTCTTCTCTTATGTTGTTGGAAGAGGGTGTTTCCTATGACCAGTGCATTCTCTTGGCAAAAGTCTGTTAGCCTTTGCCCTGCTTCATTCTGTACTCCAAGGCCAAATTTGCCTGTTACTCCAGGTGTTTGTTGACTTCCTACTTTTGCATTCCAGTCCCCTATAATGAAAAGGACATCTTTTTGGGGTGTTAATTCTAAAAGGTCTTGTAGGTCTTCAGAAAACCATTCAAATTCAGCTTCTTCAGAGTTACTGGTTGGAGCATAGACTTGGATTACCATGATACTGAATGGTTTGCCTTGGAAACAAACAGAGATCATTCTGTCGTTTTTGAGGTTGCATCCAAGTACTGCATTTTGGACTCTTTTGTTGACTACGATGGCTACTCCATTTCTTCTAAGGGATTCCAGCCCACAGTAGTAGATATAATGGTCATCAGAGCTAAGTTCACCCATTCCAGGCCATCTTAGTTCGCTGATTCCTAGAATGTCGATGTTCACTCTTGCCATCTCCTGTTTGACCACTTCCAATTTGCCTTGATTCATGGACCTAACATCCCAGGTTCCTATGCAATACTGCTCTTTACAGCATCGGACCTTGCTTCTATCACCAGTCCCATCCACAACTGCATGTTGTGGAGCGGCGGCTGCGACGGCACAGGACTGGCCGAGAGGAGCTACCCCACGTCCAAGGTCAGGAGCAGTGGCTGTGCTTTGCTGGAGCAGCCGTGAAGAGATACCCCACGTCCAAGGTAAGAGAAACCCAAGTAAGACGGTATGCGCTTAGAGAAGGCATCAGAGGGCAGACAGACTGAAACCACAGTCACAGACAACTAGCCAATCTGATCACACAGACCACAGCCTTGTCTAACTCAGTGAAACTAAGCCATGCAGTGTGGGGCCACCCAAGATGGACGGGTCATGGTGGAGGGGTCTGACAGAATGTGCTCCACTGAAGAAGGGAATGGCAAACTACTTCAGTATTTTTGCCTTGAGAACCCCATGAACAGTATGAAAAGGTAAAAAATATATAGAAAATGTAGGTATATAATTCTATAATGCCTCTAGGAAAAGATACTGTATATAAGTTCATTTTGTGTAATTAATCACAGCAAATAAAATTGAAACTTTTATGTTTGGGAGATTGTGAAACTGATCACTAGTACTGAATTTATCTGACATAAATTTATGTCAGATAAATTCAGTATACAACGGTTTGTAATACTGTTTGCAAAAGGTAGCGAGTGAGTGAGTGAGTGAAAGTCGCTTAATAGTGTTCGACTCTTTGCAACCCAGTGGAGTATACAGTCCATGGGACTCTCCAGGCCAGAATACTGGAGTGGGTAGCTGTTCCCTTCTCTAGGGGATCTTCCCAACCCAGGTCTCCAGTATTGAAGGTGGATTCTCTAAGTCTTGGCAATTATGCCATATCTTAAACTAAGATTATAAGCTTATGAGTAAGAGGGGTAAGTTGAAATAACTTGAAACAATTCTATACTTAAATTCTATCCCTCCCTCTTCTCTGCCCCTGAAGTTAGAATGAAAGATTGCTAGATTTGGATTTCCATGGCCAATGGAAATTTTCTTATAGTTTACAGGGGAAATCTAATGCAGCTTATTTAAATCAATACATCACTCAGGACTGACGATCTATTGGAGGTATTACTGTGTCTCCTCTCACTATCTTGGTGTCTTCTAGACTTTTGTATTCCACGTTTGGATTCTTTCATCTGATTCCTCCAGTCTTCCTTTATCATATACTGCAGGTATGGACAGAGGGCATACAGGGGAGGAGGAACTTTATCCCTCACCCGTAATGACCCTTCTACTCAGATTATCTTAAAATAAAATTTCCAAATTGTTATTTGTTTTACTCCATTGTTAAGTAACAAAGAGGAACTCCACTCCAATCTGTTCTTATTTTAAAAGGAATATTTCTATAATTATTACTAAAGTCTTTTGCAGCACTAATATTCTGTGATTCTGAATCTAAAGTCAACACAACTGAAATAAATCTATTATAGTATCAGTAAAGATATTCACATTTATTGGAGAATGTTACTATCTTAGAAATATGGTTATTTTTCTAGTACAAAGTATGTGATTAGACAGTTAATTAAATGGAAGCAATGCAGATTCATGCACATTTGTTATTTGAGGGCCTAGAGTAAAATTCATGTGAGATACAAAAAACAAGCTATAAGTGAAAATATCTACATTAGTCTAGAAATGAGTAGCTTTATACAATTCCAACCATATGCATCAATATCAGAATTCTTCTGCTGATTTTGGGATAGGTTTTAAGCCTTGGATTATATTTTTCTTTAAGAGAATCATCCTAACATGTCTCTGTGTGTGTGTGTGTGTGTGTGTGTGTGTGTCTGTGTGTGTGTGTATCACTTAAGTCTTAAAATTTTTACTTAGTTTTCACTGGGCATGTCAGGAATTCAAACATCCTATTAGTATTTACAAAAAATTATGTTGAGTAATTTTTTAATTAAAACTTTCAGTCAAAGCTTACTACTAAATCAAAGAATTTCATGGGGATGAATGAAAGCTTTATTTTACCTCCTAAGGTTTTAAAACCTCTGAAAAGAATAATTTTGAAATCAAGATGTTCCCACAGAATTGGTCACTTACCGCTTGTCCATAATTCCTGTATGACACAGACTCAAAAGAAGACAACTCAACTACTGTTAGAATCGTTGAAATAGTTGCGACAATTATGCATAAGATGTTCATAAGCATAGCATAGGTAAGCTAAAAAGAAGATATACAGTGAATTTATTATACTCAGAATAAATGATTGTGTTAAATAGTTTGTATTACTGAAAAAAGAAATCTAATTAAAACTTTGATCTAGCTTCTGAAGCTTTACAAGTGTTGTTATACTTGCCATCAGAGTGAAACCCTTCTCTGGTTTATATGAAACCTGATTAATTTGGAGTAAATATCAAAACATCTTCATACCAATAAGCATAAATCTTCCATTTGGGCTCAAAAATATTATCTTTTACAATCTTCTGAGTCATTTGGAAGAAAGCCTTATAATAAATGATTTGAACAAAAGGAGTTCCACATCAAAGAGAAAAAAGATGAAAAATGACTGCTTGTAGAAACAGGCTGAATAGGATTCAATGAATTTTAATCCAGGGTTTTAATTCTCTAGGGAAATCCGTCAACATCTTTGGATATTAGTTTTTTATCTCTACAACCACAAGAGTAGACTAGTTCATATCTAAGGTATCTTTTAGCTCTGAGATTCTAAGATTATTTTGCTTCCCAATATCTTTCTACCTATAATATAGATGGATCTTTATTCTGAACAGATTTTCTATTTTGTTACAAGGTACAGTTGTGTTCCCAAATTAGAGTTAGGAAAATGAAGTTTTACAACAGTATTATGTCTATTTATAAACTCACTGAGTTCTATTAAATTTTTTTCTAACAGTAAAATTCATATAAAATTAAAAAAAGGTATAACACCAAACCAAAAAAACAAAAGACCTCTATACTTAAACTTAGAAACTTTTATATAATATGACTCTAATACAGCATACCTGTCTACATTAAATTATATGCTCCTAGATTTTCATTTAACTCCTTCACTTATTTTACAGATAGGGTAGATTCCTTTATTGTTTAGAGGCCCACTATGTTTTCATTAAAACCTACTTAGCTTTGTGACAAGTGATTTCTAGAGTATACTAAACATTTTAACTTACCAGGCGTTGAGATGGATGCCTTGTTACTCTTATTATGGTGATTCCTGAAATGATAAACTGAATATAAAAACATATATTTATAAATACTCATTGATAATGCTCATCAACTTAAAATATATTTTAAACAATTCCCTCTTCTAAGTCAATTATTTTTAGAATAGTCAGAGTGGAATAATATAAAGAAGTTTCAGTACAAGGGGTTAGGAGAAGTTTACATCTATAGTAATGCAGATACCAGTAGGATCGCTAATAATAGAAACATATAGGGGACAGTGTGCATAATTCAGACAGTGGGATGTAGAATACGCCAAAGATGACTTAAGCAGTTCTGAATCAGGGACAAGTGTGCTTGTAACTGCACATGCTTTCTAAACTCATTCAATTTTTACTTCTAATGCTATACTTCTGACTGAGATGATATTACTGATTATGATTACTATGTATATATCCAGATGTGAAAAAGTAGTCCATGAATCTATATTCCAACTTCTGTTTGTACAAAATGTATCTCTTAACTGAGATTGTAGCCATTATTAAGGTAACAGACGTTATTCCTATTTTTGCCTTTACTTTAAAAAAAGAAGTTCTATTATTTCATACCAGATTACTCTATTTCCCAGAAGCGTAAAGCTATGCCTTATTGTTTGAAAGTGGGCGGCACAATCCCTTTGAAATATTCCTTTTGTCTTATCTGTTTTTAATGACTTTGACAAGATCTAAGTTAAAGGCTAATTTGTAGAAAAACAGTATTCATACTATACCCCATATACAGGAAGGCCACACTTGAGGTTTACTAACTACTGGAGGATCACTTAAGGGTACATACGCAGCACTTCATTCTGTAGCAAAATTGAGATTTCCAAGAAGACAAAGTGCAGGTAACAACTAGTTCAGAGTACAAAGTGAAAACACTTTGTGAATTTTAAACTAGTGCTAACTAGATTACCAAAGTATGTGCTTTACAAAAGGCCTTTCAAAGTTTATGACCTAAATGAGAAGTTTTGAATTAAACTGTACTTAATTGAAATTTTAGATAACTTAGTATAGGTGATAACTATGATATTTTTATAACATGATGATTAGAAACACTGAAGGACAGCAATCATTTATCTGGATTTTTACCTGCACAATTCACTATTTTTCTCCTATTGTTTTCCAAGGCAATGCTTTGACATCTGTAAGCCAGCATACAAAGGCAGAGGCTCCCCTAAGGCGTCTTGCTCCTTTACAGCCCTATCAAATGTGGCGTCTGATCTCCTACTGCCCTCCGGCCATTGGTTCTAAGCATGGTAAGTGGTTCCCTTGTTCCTTCCAACCATGCTGTCTCCTCCAGCTTTGAATCAGATGTCATCAGATGCTATCACCCACCGTCCCTTCTGGCTGAAGTCTGATCCCCCACCTTGGTCACTCTGTTCTTTCTGCGTGCTCTGTCACTCAGTCATGTCCAGCTCTTTGCGACCCCATGAACTGCAGCCTGCTAAGCTCCTTTGTCCACAGTGATTCTCCAGGAGAATCCAAGAATACTGGAGTGAGTTGCCATGCCCTCCTCCAGGGGATCTTCCCAACCCAGTGACCCAACCCGTATCTCTTACATTGGCAGGTGGATTCTTTACCACTAGAGACACCTGGGAATAGTAACACCTTTCAAATCTCCATGTTAATTATCCCACTTTGTCCATCAACTCATGCCCTGCAGTTTTACAATTCTAATAATCCACTGACCCCATGTGGATGTACAATCTGAGCCCCTTACTTCTTTGTTATATTCTTTCCTTTACCAGTTTAAATTCTATGACCAGCTATTAAAAACGCTCACTTTTTTACATTCTCAACTCCTCTGCACCTTTCTTGATTACAGTTATATGGATAGGCCCAAATCTTGATTAAACATAGTTCTTTTTACATGCCTGCACCCATGTGGCTGAACATGACCTGATACAGATGTACATAACTATCTTGATGTACTGCACTATGTAATCATGTTCCAAAAGCTTGAGTCTTTAATGCTGCATGAAAGTCACACTACTTTTCCACAATCCATGCACACTCTCATTTTTCCTAGGTGACCATTTCCTCATTCTCTTCTCTAACCTCAACCAACCAATCCATTCTCCATTCACGCTCTCAGAGGATGATCCTGCTTTCTAAATTACTGAAACAGTTGAGGCCATCAGAAGTAAAGTTCCACAAGCTCCCAATACCCAATGGCCTGAAAATTGTCCTTTTTCTCTATTCCTCTACCTTCCTTCCTGTTACCTGCCTTGACACTACTTGCATTAAAGATGGATAATCCTTTGTTGGGGGCCGTCCCTTGCAGTATAGGATGTTCAGCTGCATCCGTGACTTGCCCACTGGATGTGTACCCCTTAGCCATGAAAACTAAAAATGTTACCACCAAATGTCCTCTGAGGGGAGCCATCACCTCTACTGAGAACCACTGCTAGAGGAGAACTACCCATGCTCCCGTTTGTGCATCAAAATGCATTCATTTCTTGCGTATAAGTCCATGATTCTAATAATCTTCCCCATCACTTATCATCAACTTTCTTCTGGTTCAGTCCCCTCAACAAAAGACATGGAACAACTTACTGAAACAAATAAGCTAACCCTCTCCTGACTCAAGTTTCCCTCAACAACCTCATTACACTAAAACCCTTAAACAAACTGCCTGTATTTGCTGTCTCTAATTCCTCTCCTTTCATTATTTTTTACACCAATTCCAGTTAGGCTTTTGCCCCACTTTCCACTGAAACTATTTGTCAGCTTACCATTGGCCTTCATGTTGCTAAATCCAATGGTCAATTCTCAGCCCTTCTCTGATTTGACAACATAACAGAATTAATGTAATTGGTCTTTCCCTATTCTTTGTTCACTTGACTTCCAGGATGTCACTCTCTCCAGACTTCCCTATTACTTTATGGCTATAAGAAACCACAGAAGACTGCAGGTGATGAAAAACTTTAAAAATGTGTGAAAATAGACTCACTGTGTGATGACCCTAAGGCAAAGACCCTAAGATGGAAACTAACCAGACTGATGGAGCTTATGCTTACAATTCTGTAATTGTATAGGTATGTTAACATATCTGAGGACAGTCGAGCCTATGGTTGTCATTGTGTATTCAGTCCTATATCAATGTCTCTTATAACAGCACTGGTAAGTTAAAGGTGCTCAATAAATATTTGTTTAAAAAAAGGGATCTGACTTTGAGTTATCAATATGGGATTTAGCTACTTAACTCTCCTGAAAACTTCAGAAACTCTTCCTATATTCTACTAGTGGCATGAGTATTATTTACTGAATGATTAAATTAAAAAATGTATTCTACTCACAACAATTCCCCATAAAGAACATCCTGTTTTGTAAGTTATAGGTTCATATGTCCCAAAGACTCCTTTAATTTGTCCCATATACAAAATCAATAGGAGATACCACATGAAAACACAAAAGATGCCAATCATAATCTGGATAGCCTATGGGAAGAGAATGCTATTAGTATTGAAACCATGTAATTTATAACAATTCCAATAAGTGTTAACTATAAAAAAAATACAAAGTTTTTAAAAAAGATGGTAGTAAAATAGAAATGCACATAACCATGAAATTTCTGGATTGGTTAGTCTAAAAAGAGGGCCCTAACCAGGAAGTACTGAGGTTTATCCAACAGGAATGAACCATACTTGGAGCATCAGACTGTTCAATAGGAATTCTGGTGAATTCTCCCATAAGAAAGTTGATAATCTGACTCTACTGCGGGCTATCTTCTCTATCAAGTAATGACATGTCAGGAGAATACTGAGGGCACTTCATTCAAGGCACACTTGATATGGATCTTTTCCATAAGCATGCTGAGATGAGGTAGAGTCAACACAGAGATACAAAGAATACTGAAAGTAGACTTACTTGCCCAAGTTCTTTCTGTTGGATAGGGGATAGTTTAGGGTCAGGGAGAATTATTACTCAACTTCAGTTTGTAAAAAGGCAATTATAATCCCAGTAAATATGTATCAGTAGATTTCTGAATTTAAATGTAAACTTAATATTTCAAATACTAAATCATATTTTTAATCATTCTTTAAAAATTTCAGAGGATACATTATTTTCACTTTCATATAAACTTTCACTATATAAACTTTAATAGGAAGCTATTTAATGTTTTAAGTTTGGTAGTTTCAGTTCTTTGCAAAGCACGTGATCTATGAAATACATAATGCAACTGATTAATATTAAAGGAAGTTAATATTCCTAATATTAATAGGAAGCTATTTAATGTTTTAAGTTTAGTAGTTTCAGTTCTTTATTTCTTTGTAAAGCAAGTGATCTATGAAGCACATAAATGCAACTGATTAATATTAAAGATGTGTTTTAGAGAAAAATTTTTGCATAGAAAACCCACTTTGAGGGGATAACAATCTTATGCATTTAGATTCAGACTTTAAGGTCTCCTCTGCATCAGATTTGGGAGAACAACATCATTTCAAAAGGTTCTTTAGTTTGACTGGGAGAAAATCCTCTACTAGATCTCAAAATCCTTTGAGATTTTGGTCTTCTGCATTGCAGGCAGACTCTTTACCATTACTAAATAGAAATAGTGCATGATCTTGAATTTAGTTAAAGTAAGTCTTACTTACCGCTAAAACAAGAGAATCTGCTTCGGAGACTTTTGTACAACATGCACATAGAGCCATAATACCAGCATTTCCTCTAGATGTTTATGTCTCTAATCTCTGGTGATACCTCTATTAGCAAACTTCTACAAAACAGTAAAAACACAAATACAAGCTTTGCTCAAAAGAAAATACTTAAGGTCACTTCTTTTCTTACTGTTTTGCAATTACTTTCCCAAACTCTGAAGCAATCATTTTCTTCTCTCCTTGCTTTTTTAGAAGGAATTTGCATTCACCTGTTTTGAGTTAGGTCTCCAGAACTGAAAAGCCTCCCTTTTACTAAAATATTTTGACATATACAATATTACACATACTTTCTCTAAGTAGTGAACAGTGTCTCTGGATTATGAAGTATAAAGAAAACCTAGGGAATAGGACTGGAGAAGGCAATGGCAACCCACTCCATACTCTTGCCTGAAGACTCCCATGGACAGAGGAGTCTGGTAGGCTGCAGTTCATGGGGTCACTGAAAGCTGGACACGACTGAGCGACTTCACTTTCACTTCTTACTTTCATGCATTGGAGAAGGACATGGCAACCCACTCCAGTGTTCATGCCTGGAGAATCCCAGGGACCGGGGAGCCTGGTGGGCTGCCGTCTATGGGGTTGCACAGAGTCAGACACGACTGAAGTGGCTTAGCAGCAGTCACAGCAGGGAATAGGACTAGTACTAGAGGATCTTAGTAAAGCTTTTAATAGTTCATTTGCAATTCATAATCAATTCAATGTAACTCATAATGCCATGTTTGTATTTTTAAAACCAAATTCTTGGACTTAAATTCATCATGGGCTTGTGACTTTTTTTCCCCTGACATATATTTGCTACCTAGTTCTTATTTCTATAAGATGCATTTTTCTTCCATCAGACAACTTATTAAAGTTGCTTCCATAATCCTAAACGCTCTGTTATTCCTGCAGCTTCCCATTGTGCTTAAATCACTTTCTTACTTATATGAACATTAAAAACTTGGCTAAATGCATCTCCTTCTGAGATTTCACCCACTTGAGGATCTGGAAAAACACTGCTTAATATCTTCTAACATGGCATACTTAGGCCAAAAACATGAGTTATGTCACTTAGCCACTCAGGTGATCACCTAACAGATGATCTCAAAACTTTCCTTGGACCTTCCAGAAATGAGAGAAGAGTTTGACTAAATGATCTGTCATTCCCTGCACCCTTAAAATCTCCTGAATTGATTATTTTAATGAAACTCTGGTTTCTAAATTTGATTTCCTGAATGTCTCTTAATTCTATAAAGTACAGAAACAGAGAAAGTTAGGTAAGAATACAAGAACTGTGAGAGCAAATAGAGAAAATAATATTTTAATAACTGAATTGTAGCTACCAAGTTTTATATATTAAAATGTCACTTTTGAGAAATGTTAAAGAAAGAGTATAGGCCTATAAGCAATGAAGATCAATCACTCTATCATGCTTAAATTAAAGACAAAGAATTATAGAATTCATGTATAGAGTAATGAAGAAAAGTCACATCTAGACTGCTATTATTTGCCCCATTTTAGATAAAAGAAAGATAATAAAAATAGTAAGTCTTTTTGTATGTATAGAAAAAAGTCTTTTCACGGTTTATAGTGGAAGCACCATGAGTGACTTCGGAAGTAGAACATTTAGCATCATTATAACTGCCATCAGGCCCCCACCAAAACCACTCCAAATGAAGTATTCACTAAAATACCAAGAAAAAAATTTATGTGTTAAAAATCCTCAGCTTAAGTGACCGAAGGAAGAGGGTAAGAAATGCTGCAATGTATTCCTACAGTACATGATGGTTAGAAATTAAAGAAAAAATTCTACATGTGGTTACTCTACAACCCAGTTAAAAACTAAAAGTAGAATATAAAAAGAAAATTAATGATTTATTTATTTTTATCTTCTGGTGATCCATCACTAAGCCAAAAGCAGCTACAGGAAAGCCCCTAGCCATTATTCTCAACCCCATCCTCACCCCTTAAATTAGTGCTACACAGAAATTCTGGAAAAATTACAGAGAACTCGTGTGGAGAAACCATTGCTCCATCTTTAGTGCCTTTAGCAGGGCTGCAACTCCTAACGGTCTTCAGGAGAAAGTTCAAATTCTTTGGCAGGGCTCATAAAGCCCTTCATGAATTGCTCTCTGCCCACCTTCTCAACCTCATCCTGGCCACTCCCTTAGTTTGAGCCCTAACAGTGGCAGCAGCAATATTCTCCGGGAAGCCTCCTCTGCTTCGTGAGTCTGTTAAGATATTCCTCTCCTTGATTCCCTAACATTCTGTGCATTCTTCCTATCACCGTGTAATCTTAACTTGTGATTTTCAGGACTGGTTCCCAAGGTCAGTGTGAGCTCCCTGAAGTCCAGGAATTCATTTCTGTCTGCCAAGGCCAGTCCTGCACTGTGATCAAGAGACTCAGACTTTATTAAATAAGCTACAATGAGATATTAATCACCT
Source organism: Muntiacus reevesi (assembly GCF_963930625.1). Lineage (NCBI taxonomy): Eukaryota > Metazoa > Chordata > Mammalia > Artiodactyla > Cervidae > Muntiacus > Muntiacus reevesi. The sequence goes on from NC_089257.1 coordinate 661,372, forward strand.
CCTTCCAGGCAGAATGACCATCATCAAAAAAATCTACAGATAATAAATGTTGGAGAGAATGTGCAGAAACCCAGCTCTAGATGGAGCCCTGTTACACTGTTGGTGGGAATGTAAACTGGTGCAGCCACTATGGAGAACAGTCTGAACTTCCCTTAAAAAACTAAGAACAGAGATATCATATGACCCAGCAACCCCATTCCTTGGCCTATATCTGGAGAAAAAACTAATTCATAAAGATGTTCATAGTAGCACTATTTACAGTAGCCAAGACATGGAAACAATCTAAATGTCATCAACAAAGAAGTGGATAAAGAAGATGTTATACACACACACGTGTATATATACACATATATGTATATATATGCAATGGAATATTACTCAGCCATAAAAAAAATAAAATGCATCTTTAGCAACATGGAAGCCCTAGGGATTATCGGTCTAAGTTAAGCAAGTCAGATGTTGAAAGAGACATGTATCACTTCTCAGGGGAATCTTAAAAAAAAACAGTACAAATCAACTTACTTACAAAACAAACTCACAGACATGGGGGCGGGAGGAAACTCACGGTTACCGAAGGGGAAAAGGGAGCAAGAAGATTGAGGAGTGCAGGATTAACAGACAGACGCGCTAAACACGAAATAGATAAACGAGGGTTCACGTTACATACAGCAAAGCGAACAAAGCGCAGTATCTCGTTCACGTGAAACTCAACACAATATTCTAAACCAACTACAGTTGAAAGGAAAAAAAGGGACTGGCTGTGCGGTGGGGGTGGTGAGGCCCAGCCCTGCAGACGGCGGGAGGAGACAGGAACAGGGGGCGGGCGTGAGGAGGCACTGAACTGTCTCTGTGCCTCCTGGGGCTTTTAACACTTAACGAAGCTCAAAAGCAAAGAGACACCATTACCCCTCATTTTACTTGCTCACGGTCCTTTCGCCCTCCCCGGCCCAGGCCCTGGCTAAGCCGGGGGTCCCGGCGCGGCAGGCCACCCTGCTCCGGAGCAGCTGTCCAGTCTGGGTCCTCCCGCCAGCGCCCAGGCCCGGCTCTGGGGGCGGGTCTCTGCTAGCCGCGCCCTCAGGGCCAGGTCCCCAGACCCCGAGCCGGCATCCTGGAAAGATCAGGGGGCCGGGGACCTAGCCGGCCCTCAGGCTCCTCAGGCAGCGCAGGGCTCCAACGGCAGCCTCGCGCTCCCGCGCTCCCGGACCTTCCTGCGCCTGCGCGAGAGCGGGGCACGGAGAGGGGGCGGCGCATGCGCAGGCTCCCTGGCGCCTGGCCGGCCACGTGCTGTCTTGTGAACTGCTTCTCGGTACCTCTAGTGAGGGCCTCTCCTCCAGTGAGGGCTTCTCCTCCAGTGAGGCCTTCTCCTCCAGTGACGGCCTCTCCTCCAGTGACGGCCTCTCCTCCAGTGACGGCCTCTCCTCCAGTGAGGCCTTCTCCTCCAGCGAGGGCCTCTCCTCCAGCGAGGGCCTCTCCTCCAGTGACGGCCTCTCCTCCAGTGACGGCCTCTCCTCCAGCGAGGGCCTCTCCTCCAGTGACGGCCTCTCCTCCAGCCAGGGCCTCTCCTCCAGCGAGGGCCTCTCCTCCAGTGACGGCCTCTCCTCCAGCGACGGCCTCTCCTCCAGCGAGGGCCTCTCCTCCAGTGAGACCTTCTCCTCCAGTGAGGGCCTCTCCTCCAGTGAGGGCCTCTCCTCCAGTGATGGCCTCTCCTCCAGTGAGGCCTTCTCCTCCAGCGAGGGCCTCTCCTCCAGCGAGGGCCTCTCCTCCAGTGACGGCCTCTCCTCCAGCGAGGGCCTCTCCTCCAGCGAGGGCCTCTCCTCCAGCGAGGGCCTCTCCTCCAGTGAGGCCTTCTCCTCCAGTGAGGGCCTCTCCTCCAGTGAGGCCTTCTCCTCCAGTGAGGGCCTCTCCTCCAGTGAGGCCTTCTCCTCCAGTGACGGCCTCTCCTCCAGCGAGGGCCTCTCCTCCAGTGACGGCCTCTCCTCCAGTGAGGGCCTCTCCTCCAGTGAGGCCTTCTCCTCCAGCGAGGGCCTCTCCTCCAGCGAGGGCCTCTCCTCCAGTGAGGCCTTCTCCTCCAGTGACGGCCTCTCCTCCAGTGAGGGCCTCTCCTCCAGTGAGGCCTTCTCCTCCAGTGAGGCCTTCTCCTCCAGCGAGGGCCTCTTCTCCAGTGACGGCCTCTCCTCCAGTGACGGCCTCTCCTCCAGCGAGGGCCTCTTCTCCAGTGACGGCCTCTCCTCCAGTGACGGCCTCTCCTCCAGCGAGGGCCTCTCCTCCAGTGAGGCCTTCTCCTCCAGTGATGGCCTCTCCTCCAGTGACGGCCTCTCCTCCAGTGAGGCCTTCTCCTCCAGTGACGGCCTCTCCTCCAGTGAGGGCCTCTCCTCCAGTGAGGCCTTCTCCTCCAGTGAGGCCTTCTCCTCCAGTGACGGCCTCTCCTCCAGTGAGGGCCTCTCCTCCAGTGAGGCCTTCTCCTCCAGTGACGGCCTCTCCTCCAGTGACGGCCTCTCCTCCAGTGATGGCCTCTCCTCCAGTGAGGGCTTCTCCTCCAGTGAGGCCTTCTCCTCCAGTGACGGCCTCTCCTCCAGCGAGGGCCTCTCCTCCAGTGAGGCCTTCTCCTCCAGTGACGGCCTCTCCTCCAGTGACGGCCTCTCCTCCAGCGACGGCCTCTCCTCCAGTGAGGCCTTCTCCTCCAGTGACGGCCTCTCCTCCAGTGACGGCCTCTCCTCCAGTGACGGCCTCTCCTCCAGTGAGGCCTTCTCCTCCAGTGACGGCCTCTCCTCCAGTGAGGGCCTCTCCTCCAGTGACGGCCTCTCCTCCAGTGAGGGCCTCTCCTCCAGTGAAGGCCTCTCCTCCAGTGAGGGCTTCTCCTCCAGTGAGGGCTTCTCCTCCAGTGAAGGCATCTTCTCCAGTGAGGGCTTCTCCACACCTACGTTTGTGATCGTCTCCCTTCTGGGGTGTTTCTCATATGTACAAGTGCTGCAAAGCAACCAGAATTTCTGAGGAAAAGCCCGTCTTTCACCTGCTCTCGTCTCAAAGAATAATTTTGGCCACAAACATATTGCAAAAGGTGAGTAGCTGAGTCATTGATTCATGAAACGTATGTAGCCAAAGAAGGAAATTAAATTGAGAGAATATTTAGCGAGACACCAGGATGACTTTTTGATCGACCAGCTGAGGTGAGTTTAGCTTTTAGGTTTTTCCTGGCATCAGCTCTCTATTGCGTGTGGGCAGTAGTTAAAACAGTGCTTATGAAGAGACACGTAAAGAAGTTAGAGAAGGAAATGGCGACCCACTCCAGTATTCTTGTCTGGAGAATCACATGGACAGAGGAGCCTGGTGGACTACAGTCCATGGGGTCGCAAGAGTCGGACGTGACTGAGCGACTAACCCCCACCACGCAGAGAAGTAGGGGGTAGCAGCTCGAAAATAGAGAAGTTCTGGAAAGGTGGATGAGGAAGTGGAAAGAAAAAGAGCAGTCATCTTGAATTAACTGACAAGTACAAGTAACCCTGTTATGCAACCATTAGATCTTACTGAGGCATTAAAATACCTGGAAAGCAGATGGCCTGCAACTCCTGAATGTTATGAACTGTGATATAATCCAGGAAAGTTTATCTTGGCATTTTGGAACTTAAAATTCAGGTTTGGGGTGTAAATATTTAGTGAAAGATACAGCCAGTGAGCAAAACATTCAGAAAGAGAAACTGACTTTTCTTTTACACAGAAATTGCCTAAGTGCCGCTAGTACCTGCCCTCAGGCTCCTCAGGGTATGCCAAACCTCAAAAGGCATGTCTTAAAGCTGCTAAGATTGTTTATGATTATTGTATAGCCTGAAAATCGGTTATAAACTCAATAACTTTGCCTTTAGCCCCATGGCTAGCTTTCTTACTTAGTGACTCTAAAGTCTCCTCATTTAAAAGAAAAACATATTGCAGACTTTCCTAAAACCTTTACATTTTGTATTGGTCTGTATGTCATTGAGGGTATTTTCAGTTCAGTTCAGTCACTCAGTCCTGTCTGACTCTTTGCGACCCTATGAACAGCAGCATGCCAGGCCTCCCTGTCCATCACCAACTCCCAGAGTTTACTCAAACCCATGTCCATTGAGTTGGTGATGCCATCCAACCATCTCGTCCTCTGTCATCCCCTTCTCCTCCTGCCTTAAATGTTTCCCAGTATCAGGATCTTTTCCATGAGTCAGCTCTTCGCATCAGGTGACCAAAGTATTGGAGTTTCAGCTTCAACATCAGTCCTTCCAATGAACACCCCGGACTGATGTCCTTTAGGATGGACTGGTTGGATCTCCTTGCAGTCCAAGGGACTCTCAAGAGTCTTCTCCAACACGACAGTTCAAAAGCATCAATTCTTCAGCACTCAGCTTTCTTTATAGTCCAACTCTCACATCCATACGTGACTACTGAATAAACCATAGCCTTGACTAGATGGACCTTTGTTGGCAAAGTAGTGTCTCTGCTTTTTAATATGCTGTCTAGGTAGGTCATGACTTTCCTTCCAAGGAGTAAGCATCTTTTAATTTCATGGCTGCAGCCACCATCTGCAGTGATTTTGGAGCCAAGAAAAATAAAGTCAGTCACTGTTTCCACTCTTTCCCCAGCTATTTGCCATGAAGTGATGGGAGTGGAGGCCATGATCTTAGTTTTCTGGATGTTGAGGTTTAAGCCAACTTTTTCACTCTTCTCTTTCACTTTCATCAAGAGGCTCTTTAGTTCTTCTTCACTTTCTGCCATAAGGCAGATGTCATCTGCATATCTGAGTTTATTGATATATCTCCCAGCAATCTTGATTACAGCTTGTGCTTCATCCAGCGCAGCATTTCTCATGATGTACTCTGCATATAAGTTAAATAAGCAGGGTGACGATATACAGCCTTGACATAGTCCTTTGCTGATTTTGAAGCAGTCCGTTGTCTGCTTCTAACTGTTGCTTCTTGACCTGCATATAAATTTCTCAGGAGGCAAATAAGGTACTCTGCAATCCCCCTGTTTATAAGGATTTCCTTCAGTTTGTTTTGATCCACACAGTTAAAAGGTTTTGGCGTAGTCAGTAAAGCAGAGTAGATGTTTCTCTGGAACTCTCTTGCTTTTTCTGTGATCCAGCGGATGGTGGCAATTTGATCTCTGGTTCCTCAACTTTTTCTAAATCCAGCTTGAACATCTGGAAGTTTACAGTTCATGTACTGTTGAAGCCTAGCTTGGATAATTTTGAGCATTTTTTTTTTTTTTTTTTTTTTGCTGGCATGTGAGATGAGTGCAGTTGTGCAGTAGTTTGAACGTTCTTTGTCAATGTCTTTCTTTGGGATGGAATGAAAATTGACCTTTTCCAGTCCTTTGGCAGCTGCCATGTTTTCCAAATTTGCTGGCATATTGAGTGCAGTTGGCTTAAAGCTCAACATTCAGAAAACAAAGATTAGGATATCCATCCCATCACTTCATGGCAAATAGATGGAGAAATAGTGAAAACGGTGGCTGACTTTATTTTTTTGGGCTCCAAAATCACTGTAAATGGTGACTGCAGCCATGAAATTAACAGACGCTTACTCCGTGGAAGAAAAGTTATGACCTACGTAGACAGCATTTTAAAAAGCAGAGATAGTACTTTGCCAACAAAGGTCCATCTAGTCAAGGCTATGGTTTTACCAGTAGTCATGTATGGATGTGAGAGTTGGGCTATAAAGAAAGCTGAGTGCCGAAGAATTGATGCTTTTGAACTCTGGTGTTGGAAAACTCTTGATAGTCCCTTGGACTGCAAGGAGATCCAACCAGTCCATCCTAAAGGAAATCAGTCCTGAATATTAATTGGAAGGACTGATGTTGAAGCTGAACCTCCAATACTTTGGCCACCTGATTAGAAGAACTGATTAGAATTTGGCCAACTGATTTGAAAAGCCCCTGATGCTGGAAAAGATTGAAGGCAGGAGGAGAAGGGGACGATAGAGGATGAGATGGTTGAGTGGCATCACCAACTCAATGGGCATGAGTTTGAGTAAACTCTGGGAGTTGGTGATGGACAGGGAGGCCTGGCATGCTGCAGTTCATGGGATCACAAAGCATCATACATGACTGAGTGGCTGAAGTGACTACCTGACTGACTTTCACAGCATCATCTTTTAGGATTTAAAATAGCTCAACTGGAATTCCATCACCTCCACTAGGTTTGTTCGTGGTGATGCTTTCTAAGGACAAGTTGACCTCACATTCCACAATGTCTCGCTCTACATGAGTCATCCTGCTATTATGGTTATCTGGGTCATAAAGATCTTTTTGGTATAGATGTTCTGTGTATTCTTGCCACATCTTAATATCTTCTGCTTCTGTTAGGTCCATACTGTTTCAGTCTTTCATTCTACCCTCTTTGCATGAAATGTTCCCTTGGTAGCTCTAATTTTCTTGAAGAGATCTCTAGTCTTTCCCATTCTATTGTTTTTCTCTATTTCTTTGCATTGATCTCTTAGGAAGACTTTCTTATCGCTCCTTGCTACTCTTTGGAACACTGCCTTCAGTTGGATATGACTTTCCTTTTCTCCTTTCCCTTTTGCTTCTCTCTCTTTTTTGGATCTTTGTAAGGCCTCCTCAGACAACCATTTTGCCGTTTTGCATTTCTTTTTCTCGGGGATGGTTTTGATCGCATCCTCCTGTACAATTTTACCAACTTCCATCCATAATTCTTCAGGCACTCTATCAGCTCTAATTCCGTGAATCTGTTTGTCACTTCCACTGTATAATCATAAATGATTTTATTTAACTCATACCTGAATGAGTTTTGGTTTTCCCTACTTCTTCAATTTAAGATCGAATTTTACAAGATAAAGTTCATGATCTGAGCCACAGTCAGCTCCTGGTCTTGTTTTTGCTGACTGTATAGAGCTTCTCCATCTTTGACTGCAAAGAATGTAATCAATCTGATTTCAGTATTGACCATCTAGTGATGTCCGTGTGTAGAGTCTTCTCTTTTGTTGTTGGAAGAGGCTGTTTGCTATGACCAGTGCGTTCTCTTGGCAAAAGTCTCTTAACCTTTGCCTTGCTTCATTCTGTACTCCAAGGCCAAACTTTCATGTTACTCCAGGGATCGCTTGACCTCCTACTTTTGTATTGCAGTCCTCTATGATGAAGAGGACATCTTTTTTGTGTGTTAATTCTAGAAGGCCTTGTAAGTCTTTATAGAACCATTCAACTTCAGCTTCTTCTGCATTAATGGTTGGGGCATAGACTTGGATTACTGTGATATTAAATGATTTGCCTTGGAAATGAACAGAGATCATTCTGTTGTTTTTGAGATTGCATCCAAGTACTGCATTTTGGACTCATTTGTTGACCATGATGGCTACTCCATTTCTTCTAAGGGATTCTTGCCCACAGGTGTAGTTATAATGGTCATCTGAATTAAATTTGCCCATTCTGGTTCATTTTAGTTCACTGATTTCTAAAATGTCGATGTTCACTCTTGCCATCTCCTGTTTGACCATCTCTAATTTACCTTGATTCATGGACCTAACATCCCAGGTTCCTATGCAATATTGTTCTTTACAGCATCAGACTTGTCTTCCTCCACCAGTCACATCCACAACTGGGTGTTTACAAGTATTTTCCTTTCAACATTTTTTGGATGGAATTCTCTGAGTAGGTTCTGTGTCTTAAGGGTACTTACTGCCTTGGGTTGCTGTCATAACACTAATTTCTTTTATGTACTGCTTTCTTTATCACATCCCTGTGTTTTCTAGAAGGAAAATCAGATGTTGATGCATGAATTGCTGAGTTGTATTTTGTGAATATTCATTCTCAAATCAAAGACTAACATGCCTTTTTAAAAAGAGATACTTTCTTTTTTATCAAAAACATAATACACTTACTTTTTGCAATGAATATTCAGCAGGTTTTCAAGTATTCTCATGTCATTTACATCAGTCATATTAATTTCTCAGTCAACTCTGGCTCCATTTCTCAAACCAGTAGATGGTGGTTGCATTTAATTTTTCTTGCCAGATCACTATTGTGGTTATACATATTTCACTGGTGTTATTGTCACTGAATTATCATTTTAGAAGTACATTAATCTAGGACTTCCCTCATGGTCCACTGGTTAAGAATCTGCCTTGCAATACAGGGGATGTGGGTTTGATCCCTTCTCAGGGAACCAAGATCCTACACGCCACGGGGTAACTGACCCCCCGCTGTTACTGCCAAGTCTGAGCACTGCAACTGAGACCTGGTGCGGCCAAGGTAATTATGTAATCAGCTAATTAAAAAGAGAAGTACATCGATCTGTGCCTACTTGATTCCTCAAACACTGAAACAATCAGAAGAGTGGCATGGCCCCTGTAAGAGAATGCCGTGCAGATTTATAGAATCTGCCGCCTTTCTGGGGTAGCATCTGAGCAGTGCAGGCCACCTGAGGTAGCTTTCTGGGGACCCTAAAGTGGCCAGCTGTTTCCTGTTTTCTCTTGTTTGGTTGCTGTATAAAGATACCTTGTAGCAGATAAATTTCTGGTCCATTTATTAAAATAAGCACATTCCAATCTTCTAGGATTTGCATATAAGTAACTGAGTAAACTTCCTCGGTGGCTTAGATGATAATCGTATGCTTCCATAATATTTTTCACATATAAATTCAGCTGACAGCTGAGTAAATTCCCATATAAATTCCCATATAAATTCAGTTGACAGCTGAGCGAATTTATATTGGGAAAATATTATGGAAGCATATGATTTGTTCTTTTAGGCAATGAATTTTTACTGTGTGTGTAAACTTACTAATACTCTGTTGTACAGCCATCAGATCTGTTATTGTAATTCAAATACAATGAAAAATACTTCTCTAGTTAGCTTTCTCGATAAGGAAATCATTCTTTCAGAAAGTTTCAAATCTGGGGGAATTGGCCTAACTGTGGAGCTGTATTCCTAAGAAACAAATCGAGAGTCCAGATTTCAGGCAGCATTCCAAGAGGTGTGGTCCATGAGCTTGCTCCTGCAGCTGTGAGGCCCCTTTCCTGGGTCAGCACTGAGTCATGTATCAGGGTCACTGGCCCAGGACACAGCCCTGTGTTTCACAGGCTGTCAGTGAAGAAAGACCATTAAAAATCTTACCCATCCGTTGTGGGCCAATGCTTTTGTAAAATATGAAAAAAATGACGTACTGGGAAAATAAAGTTAAAAATATAACAGTTCAAGTCCAATTCTTTTGTTGGAGTCAGTAGGTATGAAATTTGGTTTGTTCTTCCTTTGTAATTTTTTTGTTTAGCTACAGTTTTGAAAGGACACAAAGTTGTGTGTGATATATTAATTTCTTGTTAGTTAGCATTTTTAAATTTGTGATTGTTTTCTATTTTCCTAAGTTATATTTGCTTAGATTATATTTATAATAACATAATGTTACAAATGAAGAAATTTCCATGTTAAAAGTCTATACTCATGCTTGGAATGTACATTGTGTATGCCACTCTATAAAGTTTCACATTTTAATGACCTTTTTTCCCCCTTTTGCTTAATTTGCTTCATTTAAATTGGATTAATGGCAGTGCTATGTGCACATTTGTGTTCTTGGGGAAACAAACAGTTCACTCCTTGTTTCAGATATTCTCAACAGAATTTTATCATTGAGAAGTAAGTTATAAATAATGCTTGAAAGTGATAAAGAAGTGAATGTGTTAGTTGCTCAACCTTCTCCAGCTCTTTGTGACCCATGGACCCTAACCCACTAGGTTCCTCTGCCCATGGAATTTTCTGGGCATGAATACTAGAGTGGGTAGCTATTCCCTTCTACATGGGATCTTCCTGACCCAGGGATTGAACCCAGATCTCCTACATTGCAGGCATATTCTTTACTATCTGAGCCACCAGGGAAACCTTACATTTTAATGCTTACGTTTTCTCAGTTTTTCATCTTTTTAGGGGAGGAGGAGTTGCAGCTAATAAAGCAGCCTTCATACATCACACATTGTAATGTTGGACCTGCAAGGCACAATCCATATATGACCACACCACATGCAGCTACATACACAGGTTTGAAAATAACTAGAAAGGTCTGTACCCTATCCAGTGAGGTGAGAATCACTGAATGCTTTACCGTTTTTGTTTTGTTTTGTTTTCTTGTATTTATCTTCTCACTGACTTTTGTCTGTTTTTTAAGAGGGTTCCAGCACTGGTCTGGGTTCTGTGGTTAGAGGGGCACCAGCCTGTTCAGGCGTGATGGCTCCATGTTTGCCAGACAGACTCCATCTTGTAACCAGAGGTGCAGGGAGCCAGATCCAGTTTCCTGGGAAGAGATATGGTGAGGGATTGGTCTCTTGGGGCTGAGGTCTCAGTAAAGAAACCAAGGCCTAGTGATATAAACTGGCTAAGAATAAGGAGAGGAGGAGGCAAGAGATGCCTAGGGCTCCTAGAAAGTGTGTGGAATGAAGGCCGATTCTAAACCTCAGTCTCTAGTGGTCAAAGAATGATAGTATATTTGATACTAGAGAAGGGAATGGCAACCCTCTCCAGGGTTCTTGCCTGGAGAATCCCATGGACAGAGGAGCCTGGCGGGCTACAGTCCGTGGGGTCACAAAAAGCCAGACAGCCCTGAACGACTTCACACACACACAGACACACACACACAGACACACACACACACACGCACCCACACATGAATTAGTTTAGAAATGACGTCACATGCTGTTTATCGGACACTGTTTGGTCTTACATTCACCTCCGTTGTTTATTCTCACGAAAACCCTGTAATAAATTTAACTGCCGCTTTGAACGTGGGGAAAGTGGGCCGCAGCGTGGTAAGCAGTCTGACCGAGGCCCTCGCTAGGGGCTGTGTGTCAGGGCTCCGGGGTCTGTGTCCGCAGGAGCCAGGCTCCGTCTGGAAGCAGGGCCCCTGCGGGGGCTGGGGCTCAGGGGGTCTGCGGACAGAGGTGGCGGGCCCCCGGCAGGAGCGGCGGCGCCCTCCCGAGGCGGGGATGCTGCGCCTGCCCCTCGGCCTGCTTGGCCCAGAGGCGCGGCCCTGACGGAGGCTGACAGATCTCTCCACCAGATGTCCTTCAGGGCTCATCTGGGCCTCTTTCTTTTTTTTTTTTTTTAATCCCCCTTTAAAGTTCCTGCCTGTTTTGAGCAAGGACACTTTTAATTCTTTTTCTGAGGTGCCAAGAAGTTGCCTTGGAATCTTGGAGAGGCAGGGAAACGTGTGCCTGCTCTCCTGCCCGGCACTGTGCGGCTCTGGAGAGGACAGAGTTGGCGATATCTCAGTGTTGCTCCTACACTGTGTGGCTGCGGGTCAACTGACTTGAACCTAGAGAAAGTGTCGAGTATTTAATGTCCAGGCAGAGGAAGGTGAAGCTGAGAGACAGGATAAAGTTGGCAGCAAAAGAGAGGCAACAAGAAGGGTGTACTGCTGTGGAAGTTGAGGAGAAAGTGTTTTAAAAGGAAACACGATATGGTAAGGATGTTACTTCTACCCAAATTGACAGAAAGGTTTAATAAAATTCCTACCAAAATCCCAATGAGGTTTTTGTTAAACAGGCACAGACTTACTCTAAAATTTCTGTGGAATGGCACAGGATAAAGAACAGCTGAAATAATCCTAGAAAAGAATAAAGTAGAAGGATGCCCTCTATGCAGTGTTTGGTTTCACTATGTAGCTACGGGAAATCAGTCCTGAATATTCATTGGAAGGACTGATGCTGAAGCTCCAATAACTTGGCCACCTGATGTGAAGAACTGACTCGTTAGAAAAGACCCTGATGCTGGGAAAGATTGAAGGCAGGAAGAGAAGGGGACAACAGAGGATGAGATGGTTGGATGGCATCACTGACTTGATGGACATGAGTTTGAGCAAGCTCCAGGAGTTGGTGATGGACAGGGAGGCCTGGTGTGCTGCAGTTCATGGGGTTGCAAAGAGTTGGACATGACTGAGCGCCTAAACTGAACTGATGTAGCTACAGGACTTCCCTGGTGACTCAGGTGGTAAAGAATCTGCCTGCGATGCAGGAGACCCAGTTTGATCCCTGGATTGGGAAGATCCCCTTGGAGAAGGGAATGGCTACCTACTCCAGTATTCTTTCCTAGAGAATTCCATGAACAGACGAGTCTGACAGGCTACAGTACGTGGGGTTGCAAAGAGTTGGACCTGACAGAGTGACTTCACTTTTCTCATGTAGGTACAATGATTGAGACAATGTGGTATTGGAGAGGGATGGATAGATCAATTGGAATAGAACAGAAAACCCAGATGCTGCTGCTGCTGCTGCTAAGTCGCTTCAGTCATGTCCGACTCTGTGCGACCCCATAGACAGCAGACAGCAGCCCACCAGACTCCGCCGTCCCTGGGATTCTCCAGGCAAGAACACTGGAATGGGTTGCCATTGCCATCTCCAGTGCATGAAAGTGAAAAGTGAAAGTGAAGGCGCTCAGTCCGGTCCTACTGTTAGCGACCCCATGGACTGCAGCCCACCAGGCTCCTCCGTCCATGGGATTTTCCAGGCAAGAGTACTGGAGTGGGTTGCCATTTGCCTTCTCCAAACCCAGATGCGGAAGCACACAAATATGCATAAGTTTTCATGAAGGTACAAGAACAACTCAGCAGAGGAAAGGTAGCCCTTTAAACAAGGTGCTGGAGCAAGTGGCACCATGAAAGTGAAAGTGAAGGTCTTAGTCGCTCAGTCGTATCTGACTCTGCAGCCCACGGACTGAATCCTGCCAGGCTCCTCTGTCCATGAGGTTTCCCAGGCAAGAATACTGGAGTGGGTTGCCATTTCCTCCTCCACGGGATCTTCCTGACCAAAGGATCGAACCCAGGTCTCCCACGTTGCAGGTAGATTCTTTACCGTCTGAGCCATGAGGGAAGTCAAGTGGCACCATAAATAAAAACTAAAGGACTTAGGTTTAAGTCTCACACCTTACATAGAAATTTAACTGAAAATTAGTCACAGACTGTAATGTAAAACTGTAAATGTGTACAACATATTACTATAAAAATAAGTTTACTGTAAATTTATGTTTCAAAACATAGGCACAGACCTTAAAAATCCAGGGTTAGTGGAGAATTCTCAGATTAGTTACCAAAAGCACAATCTGTAAAAGGAGGGGAAAAAAAGGTTTCTTTACTGAAGACGTTGAATTAAGGACTAGCTGGTTTTGTGACCCTAGTCAGCTCAAGGAAAGAACAGAAGAACAGAGCACGTTTTAAGACCCACTGGATGCTTGCGGAGGCCCCCCTCGGTGCTGAGTGCTGCCCTAGGCGGTGGCGCGTGACCGGGACAGGAGGTGCTCACGCAGCCCAAGGTCCTGTGTCCTTCCGTTGCTCCTCTTCCTGCTGCTGTGTGTGAAAGCCTCAACTGGGCAGGCAAGCTAGGCCTTCCAAGATAAGGTCTTGTCATCAGTCTTCCAAGCTCATGGATGGGCAGAAGACCTGGCATTGGTTCAGAACTTAAGGGTAGAGGCTACAGACGTCGAATACTTACATCCTGTACACGCAAGGGCAGAGGGTGTTCCTGAAATGCTAACGCATGCAGTGTCTCCAGTGGGTCCCAGTTCTAATATGACCACGCTCTGTGACAAGCCGCTCATGTTCAAGACAAATTCTGACTTTTCTTATCCTCATTAGCCAAGGGTCTGATACCAATTGCCTCTGGAGCATGGTTTATAATTAGAAGACCAGTTAACCACCACCATTCCTAATTTAAATGGTCACTACTTTGGTTTGAACTTAATGCAACTAAAAAGTAACCAGAATTGTGCTATGTTGAAGTATTTGAACTGTAGATATTGTAACCCTGGGCCTTACTCACAGACATGCAGATAGAATGGGTCTTAAATGTGGTCCATAGTTCTGCATTTTTAGCAATCATATCCAGTTTAAGAAAGGCCTCCCACCATATTTTGAGAATCACTAGATTACTCTAGTAGAAGCAGAGAATGCTGGAAAAATATCATAGTGGTAAGTAGAACATCAATATAGTTACTCAATGGAATACTACACAGCACTAGAAAGTAACAAATGATTGACACATACAGTGGTGGATCGCACGGGTAGTAGGTTGAGTGAGAAAAGCCAACCTCAGAAGGCACACACTGTACAATTCTGTTGATTGTTCTCTTTCTTTTCTTTTCCTTCCTCCTTCCCTCCCTCTTCGCGCCTTTCTTCCGTCCTTCCTTCCCCCACACAGGGTCTTTATTTCGCTGATGAGGAACCCCCTGCACCAGGGTCACAGAGTCTTAAACTGGACCACCGGGGAAGTCCCTCGGCTATTCTTAAAGTGACGAGATACATGACGGTGATTGCCAGAGGTCAGATACGGGGCTGCAACTCTGAAGGGGTAATCCGAGGGGATTTCGTTGCGGTTGTAGAAGGGTTCTGTATTATCAGGGGAGTATTTTGGGGGATGGCAGAATTGTGGTTTTGGTGACTGTATCATGATTATGTAAGATATAGACATCAGGGAAACTGGAAGAAGGGTACCAGGAGGTTTTGTACCATGTTAGCAACGTCTATGTGAATGTAAAATCATTTCAAAGTTAAAAACAACAACAACAAAAAAGCAAACAACCTCAGAACAAACCTAGGCAGATGTGAGGTTGTAAATGTAAGGAAGAAGAGAAGAGGAGGCAAAGCCCGTAGAGGCTAACAGCGTGATGGAACCGACACGCTGGTTCAGATTTCTACTCTGCCTCTTGCTGCACAAGACCCTGGGTGGATTAGCTAACCTCTGTTCTTTGGTCAACTTGCGTTTGAAATAGGGAAATAGCAGCATTTAGGCAAAAGAAGGGTCACGGTGAGGGCCACACGCAGGTATGGATGTGACCCTTACTATGGTGTTTGGTGTGTGGGAAAGACTCAAAACCTTTCCTCGTTTGCTCAGATGTGGGCAGAGAATCATCACGGCTTGGGTTCCGAGGTGTGGGCGAAGGGACGGGGCAGACCCCAGCGCGGCACCAGAACCATTACCGAGAGGCTGGGGGAGCGGGGGCGCTGTCCTTGGGGAGGTTGTGGGGCCCGTGCAGGACTCGGTGGGCCTTCCTGGTTGGCCTGGGGACAGGACTCCAGAAGATGCAGAGAAGACGGTTTCCTGAAAGTGGGGATTGGAGCAAAGTTTGGAGCCAAAAGAATAAAAGCTGAAGTGCTTGGTACTGATCTCTGGGCTATTTGAAAGAAAGTAGTGTAGAATGTAAAGAAACACTTTTGTTCTGATCATGTGCCCAGAGCAGTCACTATCGCCGATGGAAACTGTGTCAGAGACCATTCCACGGAGCTCATAAAGAGTAAAGTCTGACTTAGTTATTTAAACACTGTATTTTACTGAAATATAGGCAATTTACAGTCTTGTGTCTCTGCTGAACAACACAGTGAATAAGTTATACACACGTTCACTCTTTTTAAGATTCTTTTCCCATGTAGGTCATTACGGAGTATTGAGTGGAGTTCCCTGTGCTATACAGTAGGTCCTTATTTTGTTTTTATTTGGTGGTTAACTCATGACCGACTCTTTTGTGACCCCCGCAAGGCTCCTCTCTCCATGGGATTTCCCAGGCAGGAATTCTGCAGTGAGTTGCATTTCCTTCCCCAGGCGATCTTCCTGACCCAGGGATGGAACCTGCCACCCTGAGCTACCTGGGGAGCCCCAGGTCCTTGTTAGTTGCCTGCTTTATATGTAGTAGTGTGTATGTGGCGATTCCAGTCTCCCAGTTCATCCCTCTTTCTCCCCTGTCCCTCACTGGGAACCATAATTTTTTTTTTTCAATCTGTGGACTCTAAATAAGTTAATCTGTACCATTTTTTTCAGAGTCCACACAGAAGCAATATCATATTTTTTCTCTTTCTCTCTGACTTACTCCATTCAGTATTTGGCAGTCTCTAGATCCATCCACATTGCTAGAGATGTCATTGCTTCATTCTGTTTCATGGCTGAGTAATATTCTGTTGTGTATATGTACCACATCTTCTTCATCCATTCCTCTGCCAGTGGACGTTTATGTTGCTTCCATATCCAGGCTATTGTAAACGGTGTTGGTTTGAGCACTGGGTTGCATGTATCTTTATGAACAGTAGTTTTGTCCATATATATGCCCAGGAATGGAATTGCTGGGTCATACAGTGACTGCATTTTTAGTTTCAGAAACATCTGGACTGCTTTCCATAATGGTTTTACCAATTAAAATAAGTATTAATTTAGCAGGAAATGGGGATGTTGAGATGAGTAAAAAAAAATGATTTTTAACCTTCAAAAAGCTCATATCCTGATCAAAGAATCAGTGAATAAAAGTCAAAGAAATACAAGTTATGATAGTCCATGAGAGAAGAATGTAAAATGCCGAATGGGGAAAGGCTTCACAGAAGATGCCACCCTCGAAGCTCCCTTTGAGCAGGACTTCCTCTGAGATGACAGGACCTGTGGGCTCTCTGGGGCTAAGCAGCAGGCTTCAGTTTAAGAGTAGCAGCCTGAATTCCTGTTAAAATACCAATGGCATTTTTCACAGAACTAGAACAAATAAATTCTAAAATTTGTATCAAAGGACAAAAATACCCTGAATCTTGAGAAAGGAGACCAAAACAGGTGGTATCATGCACCCTGAGTTCAAACTATGCTAAAAAGCTACAGTAATCAAAGCAGTATGGTGTGGTCTGTAACCAGACACACAGATCAGTTGGGCAGAGTAGAGAACCCAGGAGGAAACCCACGCTTACAGTCAGTCTTCACTGAAGGAGGTAACAGTGAACATGGGGGAGAGGACGGGCTCTTCAGTAAATAGCAGCAGGAAGACTGTACAGCTGCGAGTAAAGGATCGGGTTACTTTTTCAGTCTTTCATATCAAACTAAACTCAGCGTAGACTAAAGACTTAAATGGAAGACTTGAAACTCGTAGAAGAAAACAAGCACCCTTAACCTGTGGCACCCTGAGATTTCAGAGACGTTATCGTGTAAAAAAGTAGTGGACCTAGTATTGATATAAGATGGTGTATCTTTAGATGGAAGGCAGAGATGTTCCTTTTCAGTCTTAAAAGAGACCGTAGGAGAAAGGATGAGGGATTTGGGTTAAGCTGAAGCTCACTCGCGCCCCCTCTCACTTAGCTTTGTAATTCTGGGAGGTGGCAATACTCTGCACTCCATTTTTTTTTTAATCTGTAAAATGGACTCACACTCACCTCAGCTGGCGTGAGGTGAAAAACACCTTGTTGTTCAGTTCCCAAGCCGTGTCTGAGTCTTCATGACACCGTGGACGGCAGCATGCCAGGCTTCCCTGTCCCTCTGTTGATGGACATTTAGATTGCTTCCCTGTACCTCACAAACAATTTACCATCATTAGAAACATCCACAGACGATAAATGTTGGCGAGGTTGTGGAGAAAAGGGCACCCTCTTGCACTCTTGGTGGGAATGCAAAGTCCCACAGCCGCTGTGGAGAAGACTACATGTGTGTGCGTGTTGTCAGTTATGCCCAACTCTTTGCAACCCCAGGAACTGTGTTCCTCTGCCCATGGAATTCTCCAGGCAAAAATACTTGTGTGGGTGGCCATTTCCTTCTCTCAGGGATCTTCCCAACTCTGGGCTCTTCCTAACCCAGGGATTGAACCCGGGTCTTGTATTGCAGGCAGATCCTTTACCTTCTGAGCCACCAGGGAAGCTGATGGAGAACGGTATAGATTCCTTAAAAAACTGAAAATAGAAGTACCATATGACCCAGCAATCTCACTATTGGGCACATACCCAGAGAAGGACATAATTCAAAACAACACCTGCACCTTAGTGTTCATAGCAGCACTGTTTACAACAGCCAGGATATGGAAGCCATCTCAGCGTCCATCCCCAGGGGACTGGATAGAGACGTGGTACCTATATACGATGGAATATTGCCCAGCCATAAAAGCAATGAAATGGAATCATCTGTAGAGATGTGAATGGACTAGAGACTGTAATACAGAACAAAGTCAGAGGAAACAATTATCATATGTTAATGCATATATATGAAATCTAGAAAAATGATCTTATTTGCAGAACAGAAATAGACACACAGACTTAGAGAACAGTGTGGACTCCACAGGGGGAAATGGGTAGGATGAGTTGGGAGAGTGAGATTGATACATATATACTGTTGGTCCTCTGTATAAAGCATATAACTAATGAGAACCTAGCAAACACTTTGGTTCCTTTTTAAAGAAACTTATTGGGTGTAATGCTTTTACCCCAATGCCTGACAGATGGTGTATATTTAACAAAAATTAGTTTCTCTTCCTCTTCCTTAAACCAATCTATTTCTTATATTAATTTCAATCACTTTCCTGTTGTTTCAGTCCTCTGATGGCTAGGCATGGTTCCACATGGAGATGCCTTGTACTGAGAAGTCTTAGAACAGAGCATTGCTTTCTTACCGTTTCTGTGTCCCTGGTCTCTGTCCTCGTTCCCACGCTGCTGGTGGAAATGTGGCCTTCAGTGATTTATTATCCAGACATATGCAGGATGGGAGTCATTTGCCTCTGGACACCTCATCTAGTCCGTGATTTTGCCTGCTTTTGCCCTGCCACGTGGCCTGGGGAATCTTCCTCCACCAGGGACTGAACCTTGCCCCTTGCAGTGGAAGCAACAAGTCTTAACCACTGGACTGCCATGGAAGTCCCCCGTTTGCTTCTATCTTAATCTCAGATTGCCTGTGAAATCTTTTGTGGACCCCTAATTTTATGCACGATTGAATATCCGTATATGATCACCAAAAAAGCAACTCTCATTTCCCCTATTATGGAAAGTAGCTTGGCTCAGCAAGGTCACTCCCCGTGTCTGGCGTCCTCCTCCTGTATGCTGCCGTAGACTGTTGTTGGTGTTGCCTCTTCATCCTCTGGGTTTCCTCCAGCAACACTCTCACCATCTTCTCTATAACCATTGCATCTTCTCTGACTTCATCTCACTTCACTATGTCTTCACCAGCTCTACTTTATGTGTCTTTATGAGACTATCTCTTCAGAGGGATTCACTTTTTCATTTCTTCAGAAGTTATAGCATCCGCCTCTTTAAAGGTGCTCCCTCCAGAAAACGCCAAACCGGAGAAAAGCAGAGAAGGAAAACAAGAAGGAAGGAAAGGAGGAGGAAGGAAGGCAACTTTGCTCCAAACTGTTGGGTCTCATGGTTTGGTGTGTCCTGCATTCTCCTATGTTCTGAATACTTGATACTATTAAGTTACTAAAAGTGTCAACAAAGGTAAATCACATTTTAGTGGGCAGAAAATGTGAACAGAAAATGAAAAGAAATTCAGTTAGTATATGAGAATGCTGTTCTATTCACTCGCAACAAGAAGTTATCAAGATGGTACAATGTTCTGTTTAATGAATTGAAGAGGGTGTGAAAGAGAGAGTGGTAATTTATTGAAATTAGTCTAAATTTAGTGAACAGGGCACACCTGTCTTTTAAGGGGAATGCATATCTTAACTAAAAACTATTAATATATAGAAGAAATCACCACACATGAAAACAAATTATTGAAATCCCTTTGATTCAAGATTTCACTGACCTCTAATGTAAACTTAATAAAGGGATGAAAGACAAATAAAACTGAGTGCTCCTACTTTAACTGATAAATGCAAAGACAAGCAGACAGGTAGGTGGACACACACGGGCTTCCCGGGGGGCTCAGTCGTTTAAGAACCCGCCTGCCAGTGCAGGAGACCCAGGCTCCATCCCTGGCGGGAAAGATCCTGTGGAGGAGGCAGTGGCAACTGATCCCAGTTTCCTTGCCTGGAGAATCTCATGGACAGAGGAGCCTGGCGGGTCGCAGAGAGCTGGATGCGACTGAGCGACTGATCACACTCACAGGTAGACATATACAGTTAGAGTCAACTCGGTAGAGAGTTCACAAACAAGGTAAATGTACGATTTGGGCTTTCTCATGATGGACTCTTACGCAGCCATGAAAATGAGAACATGGAAAGCTAAAGGTACGTACACAAAACCCATCATAAAGGTTATGTAGGGAAAAGAATATGTCTGTTGATCAGTTTAATTGCAAGTGGCCATAAACAAAACTGATTTTTAGCCATCACCCTTTAACACATGCTGTTTGGGGCCCCACTCTGTGTCAGACTCTTTCAGATGCTGCAGGTTTAGTGGTAAGCCCAATAGGCAAGCCCTAGACCTCGGAGAAGGCGACAGCACCCCACTCCAGTACCCTCGCCTGGAAAATCCCATGGACGGGGGAGCCTGGTGGGCTGCAGCCCATGGGGTCTCAGAGAGTCAGACACGACTGAGCGACTTCACTTTCACTTTTCACTTTTATGCACTGGAGAAGGCAACAGCACCCCACTCCAGTGCTCTTGCCTGGAAAACCCCATGGACGGAGGAGCCTGGTGGGCTGCAGTCCATGGGGTCACGAAGAGTCAGACATGACTGAGCGACTTCACTTTCACTTTTCACTTTTGTGCACTGGAGAAGGCAACGGCACCCCACTCCAGTGTTCTTGCCTGGAGAATCCCAGGGATGGGGTCGCACAGAGTCGGACACGACTGAAGTGACTTAGCAATAGCAGTAGGCCTCAGGAACATGTCTTCTAGGCAGGAGAAGCAAACACTCAAATAAACAATGGAAGCATCCAGTTGTGATAAGTGAGTGCCAGGCAGAGAATAAAGATGAGCTTTGAGGGAATGTCAGGAGAATAAAGTGCAATTGGGTGGTTTTATGTTGTTTTTTTTTTCCCTGTCATGTCTGCAAAATTCTGAAGTGTTTTTTCCATATAAAGTATATTTAAGAAGCTATTGGGTTGGCCCAGAAGTTCACTTGGGGTTTTCTGTAACAACTTAGGGAAAAACCTGAACGAATTTTTGGGCCAACCCAATATTTAAAGTTATAACTCGTTACCTAATTTTTTTAAAAAAATCTTATTTGAATTCCATAGAAAGAATTTAGAATAGTGGTCCTCAGATTACTGCACATTAGAATCACATGAAAGTTTAACAAAATTCAAGTTTTCTTAATAAAATGTATGTGGTCTGACTTCTCTGAATCAGTTTTAATAAAGTTTTCTACCATCTCATGACTTGGATTGTTCTGTCTTAAGAATACATTCACTGCAGCTGTTTCCTGCAAAATGCAAAAGTGTAACTTTAACAAGTTTCATTTCCTATACAGATAAAAGCACAGAGCATTGTTGATAGATCTCTGGGCAGCTCTTCCCCTGCAGACGCTGATGAAAACTGGTGCCCAATAATTATGCTGTGAGTACTTCTTGACATTTTAGGGGGCCAGTGACTTCTCCCTTCCTTGATCCTCTCGGTCCCTGGAGTAATACTGCCTCTATCTGATGCTGCAGCCCACAAATTTGTGTCTACTATATTGGCTGTTGTGGTTCCTGTCAAAGCTGAGGAAATACTATTTTGAAAAATAGAAAATTGTAAAAGCTACATCCGATCGTCAGTAAGTTATGAGAATGTCAGTAAGTTGGAACTGAAGCACCTGACACCTAACTCTTCAGTGAAAACAAATGTGACAGCTGATGAATGCATCTGAAAGATGTCAACTCCACAGAGGGAGGAATTTTTGTCTGTGTTGTTCACTACTTATATCCTCATCACTTAGAGACAGTCCCAAGTGCAGTAGATATTCGAATTTGTTAAAGTGCATGCGTGCTAAGTCTCTTCAGTGGTATCTAGCTGTTTGTGGCCCCACAGACTGTAGCTTGCTAGGCTCCTCCGTCCATGGGATTCCCCAGGC
Source organism: Muntiacus reevesi (assembly GCF_963930625.1). Lineage (NCBI taxonomy): Eukaryota > Metazoa > Chordata > Mammalia > Artiodactyla > Cervidae > Muntiacus > Muntiacus reevesi. The sequence continues at coordinate 683,045 of NC_089257.1, forward strand.
AAGAACACTGGAGTGAGTGGCCATGCCCTCCTTCAGAGGATCTTTCCAACCCAGGGATCACCCTGTACCTGTCTATGTCTGCAGGTTTTACATCACCCACTCTTTTGAATGGGTTTCTCTGGTGACTCTGGTTTAAAAAAAAGAAAAAAAGTGCCTGCCAATGCAGGACATGCAGGAGACTCAGGTAGGATCCCTACATCGGGAAGATCCCCTGGAGGAGGAAATGGCAACCCACTTCAGTATTCTTGCCTGGAAAATATCATGGACAGAGTTGCCTGACGGACTATAGTCCGTAGATTCGCTAAAGACCCGGACACAACCTAGAGACTAAAGAACAAGCATTCTGAGTAATTCCTTGCCCTGCTTCTCAGTCAAACCATCAGTCATCTCTCTCCTTCCTTCTGTAACCAGACATTCCCAAAGCAGAGTTTTATTCTCACAGTTTAAATGTTTTCATGTCACATTCATTTTTTTTTTTTTTTCAGTGAATTGCTGTCTTTCCTCTCTCCTTAACACTTTTCTAAAATTGTTTCCCCTGATACCGCCAGTAACAACCTGATGGCTAAATCCAATGGGCTGTATTCAATCCCCATCCTTCAGGATTTCTCAACAGCATTGCTCTGCTTCCTCCTGGCCCTGTGAGATGCTTGTCCTTCCTGAGCTTCCAACTTGAGCCCCTCTCTTAGTTTCTTTGATGTCCTCAAGTTCATCTTCATTAATTTCACTTTCTCAGCCAGGTATGCCATTCCTTACAAGGTGTCCCCTTTCCTTGGAACTCCCATCCATTCCCATGAGATCAGCTTTAGGTGGACCTGTCACGAGATGCCGTGTGTGTTCAACCCTGTTCTCTTGTCCGACTTGCCACCTTGCATTTCCAGCGATTTGCAATGCATGTTGTAATGAATCTTCAGTCTATAATGTCACTTACAGAACTGGTCCAGTTTGAGCTCCTCATCCGACTCCCGAGCTTCTGCTTTCTCAGCTTCCCATGTCTCTCGCTCAGCATCACCACCATCTAAAGCCCTTCCCGCTCCCCATCATTCAGACTCAGAGCTGAGCGGTGTCTGTGATTTCTTCCTCTTTCTCACTCTTTATATCTAATAAATTCCTTCACTTTATTAAATCTTTTCTACCCTCAAGTATCTCTAAAATGTAATACCCCTTATTTCTAATTTTTAATTCAGTCTAGTTCCTCGTTTACTCCTACTGTCTCACTTACTCTCTAAACCATTAATTCTAGTTTCTTTCTTCCCTACTGAGTTCACCTCCAGTGATTCTCTCATGCTTACAGATTAAGGTCCAGATGCCATGGGCATGTAAGGCCCCTGCGTAGTGTGGTTTCAGCCTCTGTCTGTTACCTTAAGTCTGATCACACCATGGTTTACTGTGGTCCATCTGGATTATTGTTACTGGCTCTGAACACAAGTGTGGTTTCAGCCTCTTTCTACTACCTTAAGTCTGATCACACCCTGGTTTACTGTGAACCATCTGGGTTATCGTTACTGGCTCTGAACACAACTAGAATGTTTCTGTTTCATCCTGCATAGGTATTTCCCTCCTACCTGGAATGATTTTTCCTTTTTTATTATATAATTTCTACTTACTCTCTAGGACCCAACTCAAATCTCTCCTATTTCATGAGGTTTCCTTGTAATATATTAGCCTTCATTGGCTCATTCCTGTAATATTATGGAGCATTTATTTTCTGCTAGGTACTAGAGAATTTTACTGTTATTTAGCCCTTCCTAGCTGTCTTAGGTGGAGAAGGCAATGGCACCCCACTCCAGTACTCTTGCCTGGAAAATCCCATGGACGGAGGAGCCTGGTAGGCTGCAGTCCATGGGGTCGCGAAGAGTCAGACACGACTGAGTGACTTCCCTTTCACTTTTCACTTTCATGCGCTGGAGAAGGCAATGGCAACCCACTCCAGTGTTCTTGCCTGGAGAATCCCAGGGACGGCGGAGCGGTCTATGGGGTCGCACAGAGTCGGACACGACTGAAGTGACTTAGTAGCAGCAGCAGCAGCAGCATCTGTCTTAGATCACTTACTCTCTCTTTTTAAATTATTTTTATTGGAATATAATTCACACACCTTTTATAGATTTTTTAAAATATATTCACAAAACTTTACTCCATTGTATAAGGACTTCCCTGTAGCTCCAACAGTAAAGAATTTACCAGCCATTGCCGGGGACGAGAGTTCAGTCCCTGAGTCAGGAAGATCCCCTGGAGGAGGAAACGACAGCCCACTCCAGTATTCTTGCCTGAGACAAATCCCGTGGGCAGAGGAGCCTGGCGGGCTGCACAGTTCATGGGTCACAACGAATCAGACATGACTGACTGAGCACACACAGAGGAAACCTAACTGACTAGTTGACATTCATTCCTTGTCTCTTGTGCCCCTACCCCAGCCTCTTTCTACTTTTTGTTTTTGTGTATTTGCCTATTATGGGCATTTTATATAAATGGAATCATACAGCGTATGGCTTCTTGTGTCTAATCTCTTGTGCTTAACGTGAGATTTTTAAGGCCCATCTGTGTTATAACAAGTACCAGGACCTCATTCCTTTCATGGCTGAATAATGTTCCATTTTATGCACATACCACTCTTTCTCTGTCTGTTTATCAGTTGATAGACATTCGGATTGTTTTTCACTTTTTGCTCATTATGAATTATGCTCCTGTGCACATTTGTCTTAAAGCTTCTGTGTCACCCTGTGTTTTCATTTCTCTTAAGTATATACATAGTAGGAGACTACTGGACTGTATCAGTTCAGTTCAGTCGCTCAGTCGTGTCTGACTTTGCGACCCCATGGACTACAACATGCCAGGCTTCCCTGTTCATCACCAACTCCCGGAGTTTACTCAAACTCATGTCCATTGAGTCGGTGATGCCATCCAACCATCTCATCCTCTGTCCTCCCCTTCTCCTCCTGCCTTCAATCTTTCCCAGCATCAGGGTCTTCCAATGAGTCAGCTCTTCGCATCAGGTGGCCAGTTATTGAAGCTTCAGCTTCAGCATCAGTCCTTCCAGTGAATATTCAGGACCGATTTCCTTTAGGATGGACTGGTTGGATCTCCTTGCAGTCCAAGGGACTCTCAAGAGTCTTCTCCAACACCACAGTTCAAAAGCATCAATTCTTTGGTGCTCAGTTTTCTTTATGGTCCAACTCTCACATCCATACGTGACTGCTGGAAAAACCGTAGCTTTGACTATATGGACCTCTGTCAGCAAAGGAGTCTCTCTGCTTTTTAATATGCTGTCTGTTTGTTATAGCTTTTCTTCCAAGGAGCAAGAGTCTTTTGGCTGTAGTCACCATCTGCAGTGATTTTAGAGCCCAAGAAAATAAAGTCTGTCACTGTTGCCACTGTTTCCCCATCTATTTGCCATGTAGTGATGGGACCAGATGCCATGATCTTAGTTGGGCCTTATACTAACTCATATGGTTAGCTTTTTGAGGAACTGCCAAACAGTTTTTCAAAGCAGCTGCACCCTTTTACATTACCACTAGCAGTGTATGAGGGTCTAATTGCTCCAGATCCTCACTAAACTCATTACTTTCTTTTTGATTATCACCATCCGCGTGGGTGTGAAGTCATATCTCATTGTAGTTCTTTGTTTTTTAAAGATGTTTTGCTATGGGCCATTTTTAAAGTCTTTATTGAGTTTGTTACAGCATTGCTTGTTTTATGTTTTACATGTCATGTGGGATCCCAGCTCTCCTGACCAGGGATGGAACCCACACGCCCTGCTTAGGAAGATGGGGTGTTAACCACTGCACCACCAAGGAAGTGCCTTCATTGTGGTTTTGATTTGCATTTCCCTAGTGACTGGTGAGGAGCATCTTTTCATATGCTTATTGACCATTTGCATATTTTCTTTGGACAAATATGTAGTCACATCCTTTGCCCAGTTTTTAATTGGGCTATTTGTCTTTTTTATTGTTGAATTGTAAGCTATCTTTTCACATTCTGGATACTAGACCCTTATCAGACATATAATTTGCAAATATTTTATCCCCTTCTGTGGGTTGTTTTCATTTTTTGTATAGTGTCCTTTGAAGCACAAAAGTTTTTAGTTTTGATCATCTGTTCTTTTAATTTGTTTATGCTTTTACTATCTAAGAAACCATTGCCTAATCCAAGGTTATGAATTTTATATCTGTTTTCTTCTAAGAGCTCTATAGTTTTAGCTCTTACATTTAGGCCTCCAATCCATTTTGAGTTAATTTTTGTAAGTGACATGAGCTAAGTGTCCAGTTTTACTCTTTTTTGTATGTGACTGCCCAGTTTATCCACCAATTGGTTGAAGGATTCTTCCCCCACTGAATTTTCTGTATCTGTTCTGATTATCTTTTAATGCATATGGGTTTTATCATCTCCAGTTAGGCACTAAAGGGCAGGGAGCTTTGGGGGCGGGGGTTTTTCTTATTTTTGAGAGCAGAGGACTTTTATTATCTTGAAGTAAACCACTCAGTTCTTAACAGGATGTCATACGCATAGTAAGTGCCTTGTGAGTGTATGACTAATCTCTGTCTAACCAGATAGTAAGCTCTACAAGGAGGAGACTCTGCTTATTTTTGCTTGCTGACAGGCTGGCACCAGTAAGTGCTTTTGGATAATTAAATCAGTGACTCCCCAGTGATTAGTTCACGTCTTACGTTAGGACTTTTGTTCTCCCTTGCAGCAGAACGCATGCTAGGTAAGAATAACTTTCTTACAGAAAGTCATAGGGGAGGAGGTGAGCGGGGGCAAACATGCCTCCCTGGGAAACTCCTAGCTTAGCTGCGACTTTGCCACCCAGTGATTCTACCGTATTCAGTTTATATTACTTGGTTCTCTTTAGCTGAGAACGTATAAGCTCTCAGGTTTACAGACTTATGAAGATTTCTGATTGGTGTTTTAGGTTGTGTACCAAGAGTTTAAAAAACAAATCAAATCCAAGCTACCGTTTCTGGGTATTGGATTTTTCTCTTCTCAAAGTGTGATAAAAGCTAATTCCCTGGCTTTTAACAAGCGCCAGTGCTTCCTGCTGGTGGACTCTGACAAGGCCTGACATGTGAAACCACAATTTGAATAATGAGAACAGGAAATATGTTTTTTTCTTGCTCATGGTTTTTGCAGCTATAAGAGTGATTTGCAAAAAAACCAAAAAAACAAGGAAATACCCTAAGTACCCAATTATAGAGGAATGGTTAATTATCCTATATTGATTCAATGAAGTACTAAGTTGCAACTAAAAATGATACTTAAGAAAATTATATACTAATAAAAAATTATGTAACAGTAAAGAAATACCTACTTTTGCTTCATTGACTATACTAAAGCCTTTGACTGTGTGGATCACAACAAACTGTGGACAATTCTTAAAGAGATGGGAATACCAAACCACCTTACCTGCCTCCTGAGAAACCTGTATGCAGGTGAAGAAGCAACGGTTAGAACTGGAATGGAGCAACGGATTGGTTCCAAATCGGGAAAGGAGTACATCAAGGCTGTATATTGGCACCCTGCTTACTTAACTTATATGCAGAGTACATCATAATAAATGCCAGACTGGATGAATCCTAAGCTGGAATCAAGATTGCCAGGAGAAATATCAATAACCTTAGATATGCAGATGACACCACCTTAATGGCAGAAAAAGAAGTAAAGAGCCTGTTGGTGAAAGTGAAAGAGGAGAGTGAAAAAGCTGGTATAAAATTCAACATTAAAAAATCGAAGACATGGCATCTGGTCCCATCACTTCATGGCAAATAGATGGGGAAACAATGGAAACAATGACAGATTTTATTTTCTTGGGCTCTAAAATCACTGCAGACAGTGACTACAGCCATGAAATTAAGATGCTTGCTCCTTGGAAGAAAGGCTATGACAAACCTAGACAGTGGATTAAAAAGTAGAGACATCACTTTCCCAGCAAAGGTCCATATAGTCAAAGCTATTTTTTTTCCAGTAGTCATATATGGATGTAAGAGCTGGACCATAAAGAAAGCTGAGCACCAAAGAATTGATGCTTTTGAACTGTGGTGTTGGAGGAGACTCTTGAGAGTCCCTTGAACAGCAAGGAGATCAAACCAGTCAATCCTAAAGGAAGTCAATCCTGAATATTCATTGGAAGGACTGAGGCTTCATTGAAGCACCAATACTTCGCCTACCTGATGCAAAGAGCTAACTCATTGGAAAAGACCCTGATGCTGGGAAAGATTGAGGACAGGAGGAGAAGGGGACGACAGAGGATGAGATGGTTGGATGGCATCACCAACTCGATGAACATGCATTTGAGTAAACTCTAGGAGATGGTGAAGGACAGGAAACCATAGCATGGTGCAGTCCACGGGGTCACAAAGAGTCAGACACAATTGACTGACTAAACAACAACAACAAAAGAAACATATTTATGATATAAATTTAAGTATAAAATATTATATTTTTATGCAGTGATTGCATCTGGGTAAAATCATGTATTGTCTTGAACTAGGGTGATCAACCATTCATCCTGGTTTGCCTCAGACAGTCTGGATTTTAGCACTAAACTTCCTGTATCCCAAGAAATCTCTCAGTCCTGAGCAGAGTGGAGTGGTCAGTCACCCTGCTATGAACAAATTGCCAAAGAAATAACTGGAGAGAAAGTCACAGCAAGATTTTCATTTTCTGAGAGTAGACATCAGTGGTGTCTTGTGATAAGGAGTTAATGTAGGCTCAGTAAAAACTAGTTGAATATATAAAAATGAATTGATTTAGTTACTAAGTCAAGTCCGACTCTTGCGACCCCATCGACCATATCCTGCCAGGCTCTTCTGTCCATGGGATTCTCCAGGCAAGAATACTGGAGTGGGTTACCATTTCCTTCTCCAGGGCATTTTCCCAACCCAGGAATTGAACCTGGGTGTCCTGCATTGCAGGTAGATTGTTTACCGACTGAGCTATGAGGGAAGCCCTATTTTAAAAAATGAATAAAAGAAACTAAAATACTTAAGGAAGCCGTGTGTTTGGAGAAGGATCCTCATATATATTTCAGAAGTTGAGAAAATGAGATAGAAATAAGATCTTGTGTCCTTTTTTTAATTTTTTTTTTTTTTTGGCCATGGAGCATGGCATGTAGGATCTTAGTTCCCCAAGGAAGGATCAAACCCATGCCTCCTGTATTGGAAGTGCAGTGTCTTAACCGCTGGACAGCCAGGGAAGTCCCAAGACCTTATCTTTTCTGAAGGCTTTCTCACCAGTTTTTGCCTTGAGTTGGTCACAGCTGCACCCTCTTCCCTTCCCCTAGTCCAAGACAGGGACTGGTCCTAGTTCACCACCGTATAGTCCGGTCACATTCTGGAGTGAACACAGAAAGGAATGTGTTATTAATGACCTACTCCAGGAGAACTTTCCTTGGGAGTGTGTGTGTGTGTGTTGAATAGTCAATGTCTTGACACCTCACAGTTCAAACCCAGACTAGGGTTACGTGAATCTGAACTTGAGAGTGGTGGAGGCTCCTGTGACCAGAATGTTTGTTACAAGAGTAAAAAGTCTCAGGGAAATACCATGTTGGAATCACTTGCTGCAGCTGAGCACACGCAGAGAGTTTTATTAATTTAAACCATTTTCAAGAACTTTACATAGAGAAATGCCCCACCTACTTTTTTTCTCTAATCATCAGAAATATCTTTAATTCGTGGTCCCTAACAAAGTGGAATGGAGAAGGCAATGGCACCCCACTCCAGTACTCTTGCCTGGAAAATCCCATGGACAGAGGAGCCTGGTGGGCTGCAGTCCATGAGGTCGCTAAGAGTCGGACACGAGTGAGCGACTTCACTTTCACTTTTCACTTTCATGGGCTGGAGAAGGAAATGGCAGCCCCCTCCAGTGTTCTTAGCTGGAGAATCCCAGGGACGGGGGAGCCTGGTGGGCTGCCGTCTATGGGGTCGCACAGAGTCAGACACGACTGAAGTGACTTAGCAGCAGCAGCAACAAAGTGGAAACGTCACTGAGAGTGGAAATTGCATCGTCTATATACCCGTCAGGGTCTGGCAGCATTTACCATGCAGCAAATGCTCAGACGTAGTTGATAGATTTTAGTGACATATTCCTAGGTTAACGCTCTGGCTGTGTAGGGTAGGAACCTCTCTGAACATGAATAAGAATCTAGAGGTAGGGTAAACAGTCCCTGAGATTTGGCATTATAAGTAATTGTGTTATTTTCAAGCATGATCTTCTTTCTCAGAATTTCTCTAGCACTTAGTATCTGCATTTTATAACCTGGCAGTTAATTTCATGTTAATGAGTTTTTGAAGATTGTGAATGTTTACGTTTTTTGTCCCCAAGGGGTGAAACATGATTTCTGACTCTTTTGTGTCTTTCTCAACACCTCTTTCACGCTGGTCAGAGAGCAGGTGCTTGATAAACCTGTTGACTTGGCTCTTACATAGACACTGGATAGGCAATTTCATTGTTTCAAGCATTATAGCATTTGAATAAGATGATCTGGGTACGAAATAAGACTAAAAATTACTTGCTGTTACTATTGAAAAGTTACATTGATTTATTACTGTGTGAGCATTGTAAAACAGAGATAGGAATTCTTTTCCTTGATCATGGAAGATCAGTTACACTTACTTGATAAAATATTTTGTGAACTGGAAAACACTGTACAGATACAAGCATTGATTATCCTTTGCGATTTGGGTGTTCATTATGGCATTTTTTTCTATCATTCTTTCTTCTCTTGCCTAAAGGCAAAAAGTGTGTAGATAGAGCAGCCAAGAGCCTAGAGGAGGAGTTAAGAAAAGTTAAGACGGAAGGAGACAGATCAGATATAAGCGGTGCTGTTTGTACAGAGACAGGGCTGAGGACTGGTCCCTTAGAGCTCCTCCAGTGAGGTGCAGAGGCACAGAGTCAGCCCACAGAAAGACGGATGGAGCAGCTTCTTTACTGTACTTCATTATCATTATCTTTTACTTTCCTGAAAACAGTGGTGCAAAAGAGATTCCATATATATATATGTATATATATATATATATATATAGGTGTGGAAGGAATCAAAGATAGCTTAAGGATGGCACGGAGCAGTCACTTACATTTTTCATCTGATACACAGTCTGCCTACTGCAGAGAGAAGCAATGAAAAAGCCAACTTCTGCTGCCGCTACTGCTGCTGTGACTACTCTGCTACTACCGCTACACCTTAGCCAAGAGTCGGGCCAGTGACAAATCGCGTTCTGCAGCCCTCATGCAGACTTCTGTCTTTCTAATGTAAGAAGGCTGTCCTACTCGAGAAGCACGATGCTACAGTCTGCTGCAGTGGCCTGTGTTCATACTCTGAATGAGGGTGGGGAGAAGGGAGCTGTCTGTGGTCCCTCCACGCAAAGACCAGAGAAAGACGTGGTGGCCATGTGCAGAGTGCCTTCAGAAATGCGGGTAAGTAAGTCTCTGGGAAGCTGTGAACACTAATGCTAAAAGAAAAGACGACAGCAAAGAAAAGAGACCGTTTAAGGGACACTATCGTTTTCTATTGGCGAGTCTCCCTGATCCTGGGGGGGCTCCGGGAAGTTCATTTCTGCTTCTTCTTCCTCTTCTTCTTGGACTGGAATAATCTCAATGTCTTCTTCATTCTTTGGTAGGGAAGATATTTCAATCTGCTCAGCCACTTCAGTCTGCTCAACCACTTCTTCTTTTATTTCGATCGCCTGTTCCTTTTTTTCTTCAGCTGACAGGAGAACGATGTTCTGGAACACAAAATTTAGCAAACTTTTCTTGACTTTGATTATTGGCACAGTTCTCAACAATCTACACAAATATCAATATCTCCTGGTTTTTATGCTGTTTTCTATATGCTTCTGCATACCAGGATTGGTTTCCCAGGTGTTCAGATCCTCACCAAACCACTAATCAAGGCCTATCCTCAAGGCCAGCAAACACTTGCCACCTAACCTGGAATGATCTCACAGTGTTTGGGAAAGAACACTGCAATAGTAGAGGAATTTATATTTCAGTTTTGACTGGCCTTTATTGGAGATAACCTCAGGAAAGTATTAACTTGCTGTCTCTAATCCTGTTTTCCTCACTTGCAAAATGAAGGCATTAACAATGATTTCTAAATTCTATTGCAAAGCTGACATCCTATGGTTCTAAAGCAGTTGATAGTTGATCTATCCCTGGGATATTCATATCTCAACTGTAGGGCCTCTTTGAACCTATTGTTTTGAACGAGAGAGTAGATAGAAAGAAGAGGGGAGAAGGGAGTACTGAGAAATTGGGTTTGGAAGAACTAGTGGCTTTAATCAGCCTGAAGCCATCCTGCTCTTATACATTAAGTATGGAAACCTGAAGTCAAGAGGCATGACTGAAGTCCAGCAGAGTCCAAGGTTAGGAAGAGGGTGCACGTAGCACAGGACCCTTGTACTTCCTTTAACTGCCATGCCCCCACCCGCCTCCCCGCTGTGGGAATCTAATAGATGTTCAGAGCACAACTGTGGAGTAAATGAAGTAAGTAGTATTCAGATTATGTCACAGTGAAGCAGGAAGCTTTGTGGCTATAGCGGGGAGGGAACAGGTTGGCCCCTCTAGGTCTGTGCCATCAAATGGAAACACACGAATAGTAATACAGCTTCTCCTTCCCTGTGGACACAGGTTGCAATCAGCCCCAGTCAGCCGTTTCTCAAAACAAATACACTGAATATTACTGGTATTTTCTGCTTCCCAGAAATATGCCAGAATCATTTTTCATGATGCTCCCAGACTCATCAGATTATGCTCTCCATAAATGATTTTTTGCAGGTGAGACTTTCCTAAGGGAGGTTGTGAATAGCACAGCTTATACTTACAGCTTTGGGTCTGGAGCATATTTTTTTCCACTCATTCTCAACAGTGCCAGCTGTCACAAGTTTCTGGAGGAAGGCAAAGATCATCATCACTGCGAAATTGCTCTGAAAAACAGAAAAATTAGGGTGAAAATGTGCTAATGAAGCCATGAGAAGATGGTTAATGCACAGTAAATGACCGATGACTAAAGGTAAATGATGGAAAGGTCAATTCTTTAGGGAAATAGTGACTAACTGTGAGAAATGCTGGTATCTGCATAACCCTAACCCTTAGTAAACTCCTGGCACTTAGCAGAGAGTGTATGTTGTTGACCCAAAGTAAGGCAGTAATAATTAGTTGAAGAGTCAATTCCATGTAGGCAAGAACAGTTTAATGTGAGTTCCACATGAAACTGTATCCAGCTTTAGGTGGTATAGTATCACATCAAGGAAATCTCTCCGCATCTAGGAGATGTATTTCTTTTCCCTTCAAGTGAAGTGAAGTTTTAGTTGCTAAAGGCATGTCCGACTCTTTTATGACCTCATGGACTGTAACCCGCCGGGCTCCTCCGTCCATGGGATTTTCCAGGCAAGAGTATTGGAGTGGGTTGCCATTTCCTTCTCCAGGGGATCTTCCCCACCCAGGGATCGGACCCACCTCTCCTGCATTGGCAGGTGGATTCCTTACTATTGAGCCACCTGGGAAGCCCTTGAGGCAAATGGCATTCATTACAACTTAGGTTCTTCAGTGTTCATCTTAATACTAAAAATAATAAATATTAGTTCCATTAATAATACTAATAAATGTTAAAGCAAAGGCTTAAATAGCACTTTCTGTGTACCAGACACTGTTCGAAGTGCTTTTCTGTGTTAACTCATCCCTCAAAACAGTTCTATAAATACTGTTACCATCTCCCATTTTACAGAGGAAGAAAATGAGACAGTGTGGTGTGGTCAGAATTCTGGCTCAAAACCATATAGGCAATAAGTGCAGACACAGACAGTCTGGATCCAGAGCTGATGATCATAAAGAAAACGCCATGCTTCCTTCCTGAAAGCAAAGCCAGTTTCACACTTACCAAGAACACAAACCGTATCCTGGCACAATACTCCATGGACTGAGAGTTATTCTCATCAGGGTTAGCTCGTTCACAGTTGTTTATGTTAATATATGGCATCTGAGTCTTAATAAGGTTCAGATTCTCCATTTTAAAAAAATGGGAAATTGTCATATTAAATATGTCCATGATCAAAAAAATTATTCCAGAAATAGCAGCAAAGAGGCTCAAAGAGTTCATTATTACTCTTCCTGTGAGCTGAAATAAGAGACAGAGATATTTATTAATTGAGTCTAATTTCCAGTTGGACAATATAAGCTAGGACAGAGTTCCAGATCTTATTTTCCTGACTCATAAAGGTACTGCATCTAAATCCTGCCAAGTCCTGTTTCTCTTGGCTGTTTTAGTCTCCTCGTCGCTGCAAAATAAACACCGTCCTGTCTGCACCCTGTCGCTTTCTCGGTCCTCCCCACCTCGTTTCTGCCACCCATCCAATCAGTTCATCAAGAAAATGTTCTAGAAGTGATCCTTGTGCTTCCTTTAGCTGCCGGCACCCCCCGCCCTGCCCCGGATCCTAGTAGATGTTCCGTGCACAGCTGTTGAGTGAATGAGGTAAGCAGTATTCAGAGTATGCCGCAGTGAAGCAGGAAGCTTTGTGGCTATAGGCAGGGAGCGAGCAGGTTGGCCGCTCTAGGTCTGTACCATCAAGTGGAAACACACGAATAGTAATACGCCTTCTCCTTGCCTGTGGACACAGGTTGCAGTCAGCCCAGTCAGCCCTCTCTCAAAAGAAATACACTTCGGGCTGACGTCTCTGGGTAGCACCAGGTTAGAGGCTGTCAGTGTGACACGCCGCCTTGCAGGGATGATGAAAGGCCAAAAACAGGAAGATCCATGCAACAAGCACCATAATGATGTGGTGTTACTGATGATTATCTCACAACACACAGATTTCATCCCTGCTCGAATGACCTACAGCTGGCAAGTCAGTACAACTGGCTATATCTTAAATACAGCTTCATCTTCACAAACAGTTGCTTTTTTCCCCACAAAGTGAGTTTGTCAGACCACCTCTATGGGGGAGCCATCTCAGTCTCCTCAATCTCGCACAGACTTTGGAAGTGACTTAAATTAGTAGGACCTCAGTAAGTGTAGAAATGTTGAAGAAGGAAGCCTGCTGGTAAACCCCTGACCTGTAAAGAGTCAGGGGGTCTACCCGGGTGTAGATGTGCCCTGAGGGTTACATGAACAAGACCCCTCTAGCTCCTTATAGACTCTGAAGCACCTTCATATATTTTATCCTGCATATATGTCGCTCTGTTTTATCCTCAGGACAATTTCATGTGGTACCAAGGACTGTTATCTCCATCTTACAGGTGAAAACTTAGAGGTACACGGGGGAAGCTGGCTTGCCCAAGGCTACAGCTCAAGGTTAACGAAGACTTGAGTCAGTCACAGCCTTGATTAGACCATTTCCCTCCATGCTGATCTGAGAGGAATGGCGTGACTTTCAAAGAGATTGCAGTCTCTTGCAGCATCTCATTCCTGAGACCATAAGCCTGCTCTTCACTGATCTGCCTCTGATTCTGTTTCCACGGACATCCCATTTTCATGTTTTTTATGGACTGATCACAGTAGCATCACAGAGGATCTTTCACTTCTGGGGGTTGAGGGGTCACAGCGCTACTGTAACTACGAGGGTCTTCCAGGGTCCTTGTTTCCAGCTGAGAAAGTAGACCCCGCTCTGACGTGTGGGAAAGGAGGACATTCGGTTACTTGCCATGCTCTGTGTGGAGTTTCTCTCCGCTGCGGCCAGCAGTGATCCAGAAATGATGTACTGTAAAGAGAGGCGGTGGGCGGGGAGGGGTGGGGAGGGATGGGAGAAGCAGTGGGGAGGGGGGCAGAGAGGAGAAGCCATTGTGAAAAGGCTGTCCACCCTTTCAGCCTCTTTCCCTGCACTGTCCAGCCCTTTTAAATGGATTCATTCGTTTTTCAGCACACATTTCTCCACTATTCAGGCTCAACCACATTAAATCCATGCTTTTCATTCAGCCAGCTGGGGATCTGGGACTAGGCATTTAGTAAAACCACAGGCAGAACTCACATTTCCATGTCAATTAGTACTCACACTGTGAATTTAAAAGTTTTGGCTTTCTTTTCTTTCTTTTTTTTTTTTTTGTAAATTTTGGGAATTGTTCTTTGGAGTTCAGGGTGTTTTAAATGACTGATGGCAATGGTGAGTGAACTGTCATAGAAGAAGCACTTGGCCTGCATGTAGCAGGCGCTTCATTAAAATGTGGGCTGCTACAGGAAGTGATCATTATTTCTCGCCTTTATCTTCTACTCCTCAAGCTGTAAAATGGAGGAAACTCTGACTCTAATCGATCTCTCCTTGCCCTGAAAATTTCAGTCCTGAACCTGTCTTCACAGCTCATCTATGAAAGGGTACCAGGGAAAAGACATCACTGCCTCACACCTCATCTGCAGGGGGTTGCAGACCTGGAAAGCTGCACGTGAAGCAACCAGAGGATTACTGCTCCGCTGAAAGCTGAGGGGGTTTTCGGCATGGGACTGTTCCACCACATGAGACCGGAACGAAGGAGAATCGTTGGGAGGAAGGGCCAGGTGGGAGGAGCTGCGATGCCCCCACCCACTCTTGCTTTCCGAAACACCAACCCGTACAGTCTAGGACCCACCCGGCTCCACCCCAGCCATTGAGTTTGGAGAGGTCGGGCTTCCAGCGGTCTTCCCTGGCTGTGGACATCCACTTAGGGCCGCATTCTCTGAGTTCCCGTGAAGCATGACCACTGACTCACCTAGGAGACTCAGGCTCAACTCAGCCTCTTTTTCCTCTGATCCCTTCAACCAGACAACCTGTTCCCCGCCGCTGTGCTTTCCTCAACACGTGTGATCTGGCATATTCCCGTGGAGCTGCTTTGAAAGTTTTTGTCTGCATCGCTCCCCAAAGGCTGCTAGGTTTTACTCACCATGACGCCTCCCCAGAGAGGGTACCACAAGGTCACACAGATGGGCATGTAGACGTCCTTGTGGGTCAGCAGGAGGCTGCCCAGGGCAATGTGGAACAGCCCGTTCATAATCTGGACAGCCTGCGGGGAGCAGAGGGGCGCTGATGGTGGAACTGAAATTGTCCTCGAGTCAGGAAGCAGGAGGGGGGCCTGGAAGCCCTGGCTCCTGAGCGGACGGGCTGTGTGACATGTCCAGAGCAAGCGTTAAACGGCCCAAGACCTCGGTCGTTTTCAGATTCATTTTCCCCACCACCCCAGCATTTCCACGGCAGGTGTACTGGGATACTCGTGATGAATTGGGATGGAGGCCCCTAACTGTGCAAATCTCAGGATCATGGCAGGGCAGCGTAAGATCACCACAGTAATCTCTGTGCATCCCTGGCTTGAACCCCTGTGTCAGACGTAAAGAACACCTCATGTTGGATCAAATACCTTCAAGTCAGGTTGAGTCCTGTGCCTGGCCCGTAGCAGCTGCTTATGGAGGCCAGAGAGTCCCTAGGATGTGGAATGTGGGGTGACCGACTTACCCCCAGAGCCTTCGCTTCCCTCATGAAGAAGCTCTGTGTGGGGCCCGCCACTGCAGGCGCCCTCCTGGGAATCACTTTCTGGGCAGCATGCATGGCAGTGGGACCTTCCGCTGGGAAAGCTCCAACCATCGAATTCCTGGGTGTCGTCATTTCGCCCTCAGACTCCTGAAGACAATAAAATGGGAGGAAGCAGGATTGTTAGCCGACTTCTATCTTGTCATGAATCTGAATGGTTGCCTCTGTGTTCTCTGCACAGGTGTCACTGAAAGCAGTCAGGGCCTCTTCCTACTGGCTTTGGATCCGAGGCAAGGCCTCCTTCCACATTCTGAGACAGGGTCTGGGGGAGCATCTCAGACAAGGTATGCGAAGTGGAGTATTTCCTGCTGGATCAGTAATGGAGGCTATCAGAGTCATCAGTGACTCTGGCCCTGCAGTGTGAGTTTCTGAGCCCTAAGGGCACCCACTAAAAGATGTTTGCTCCTTGGAAGAAAAGTTATGACCAACCTAGACAGCATACTAAAAAGCAGAGACATTACTTTGCCAACAAAGGTCCATCTAGTCAAGGCTATGGTTTTTCCAGTGGTCATGTATAGATGTGAGAGTTGGACTATAAAGAAAGCTGAGCACCAAAGAATTGATGCTTTTGAACTGTGGTGTTGGAGAAGACTCTTGAGAGTCCCTTGGACTGCAAGGAGATCCAACCAGTCCATCCTAAAGTAAACCAGTCCTGAATATTCATTGGAAGGACTGATGCTGAAGCTGAAACTCCAATACTTTGACCACCTGATGCGAAGACCTGACTCATTGGAAAGACCCTGATGCTGGGATAGATTGAGGGCAGGAGGAGAAGGGGACGACAGAGGATGAGATGGTTGGATGGCATCACCAATTCGACGTGCATGAGTTTGAGCAAGCTCCAGGAAATGGTGAAGGACAGGGAGGCCCGGTGTGCTGCAGTCCATTGGATCAGACACGACTGAGCGACTGAACAACAATATGAAAGGAATGATTTCCATGAACCCAGACTCTTACATCTTCCCATACATAGAACAGCACTAAATTCCCTAACTTGGAATGTCTGATTTCCTTTAGTTAACAGTAACATCTTGATGTTCAGGCTACCTGCCCTTTGTTTCAAAACTTCTGAATGACCTGGCGCCTTCCCTCAGCTCCGCAGGGCAGCTCTTTCAGGATTCCTTGAGATGCTGCCTCCTGGACTTAAGTCCTAAAAATTTCTGCCAAATAAAAGAAAATTCTCAACTTTTAGGTTGTGACTGTTCTTTGAATGTACAGGTATCTGGCTCAGGGATCCCTGCCAGTATTCTCGACAACCAGAGAAAGGACATGGATTTTCTTTGTGGAGAAGGTTATGCTCATTGATTCATGAGTTCTGTGTGTCTGTCACCCTTGGATGCTTTTCTTGTGCTTTAATATTAGAAAGCGTATTTTTCACGGGCTTGTCCTTGTTCCTTTGCTTATCTGCTTTTGTCCATGGTGATGGGCCAGAGTCACCGTGGTAGAGGATGGTGAAGAGTGTCCTTGCAGTCAGGAGGGGCCGGTACAGTCTCCCCTGCTCCGAGTACAGGAGCAGTCTTGAGTACATCACCTCAGGGAGGCTCCCGAAGGTTCTGTGTAAGACGGTGGCCTCCTGGACCACACATCAGACTGCCTAGGTTCAGACCATGATTTCCCCGTTTGCTGTGAAACTTTGGGCAAGTTCTTCCAATTCTCTGGGCCTCAAGTTCTTCAGCCATAAAACAGGGACAGTGATAATTCCTGTCTCATGCGGTTGCTGTAAGACTTAAATGGCCCGATGGCGTGCGTGCCTCAGCCGGGGCAGCTCAGACCTCGGCATCTCGCGAAGCCGTCCCCGAGCCCTCAGCCCACAGTGCGGCCTCCTGAGCCTCCCGCAGCACCTGCCTTTCTTTGCTTTGTGGTCACTCACTGTGAGCAGCTGCTGCATCTGCTTGCTTGTTTATCGTTTGTCTCTCCTTTCTAGAACACAAACCCCTTGCATTTCTTCTTTACTATTCAAAGCGTGCCTGGGACTTCCCCGGAGGTCTAGTGGCTAAGACTCCGCTCTCCCACTGCAGGGGGCCCGGGTCCCATCTGGGATGAGCCACATGCTGCAACTAAGAGTTTGCACGATGCCACCGGAGACTCCGCATGCTACAGTGAAGATGGAGGGGCCCCGTGCCGCCCCCAAGACCTGGGGACAGTCGGACAAGAAAGTGAGTACTTTTAAAAGTAATGAAAGTGTGCCTGGATTTAGAAGTTTCTTCGTGACGGTAATTGAAGAAGTAAATGCAGGTAAAGCACCCATGTCTGAAGCATTCGCTTCTTTTGTTCTTGTTCCTATTCGTAACATGATTTCCTTTAGGAGCATTCGCTTCTATTTTTTTCCATCTGAAAAATGAGACCAATACACCTTTCACAGGCAGGCTGTGATAAATAAGTAAGTTAATGTAAGTGAAAATGCCCCGTACACAGGGAGAAAGTAAATGTGGTTTGATCTCTGGATTCTGAACAGAAGTGTCCCTTCCAGTTCTGACATTTTAAGACCACTCTGCCTTCTTCCTCGTGTGATCCCTTCGGTATTCATTTCCGTGTGTCAGTTACTGGCATGAATTCCACAGAGCCTTTCCTGGGCCCTGGAAATCTTCCTTTAGGGACACGGAGTTCGTGTTGTCCTCCTTGACTGAGTCGCGTAAGCGGCCTTGGAGGCCGAGGCCGTGCATCCTGCTTGCTGATCTCCGGGCACCTGCGGGCCTGCTGAGGACAGGTGTCGGAGCCTCCCAGGCCCCGTCTGTGCCCACTTCCCAGCGACAGTGGCATTCTGGGCCTGGCACCTCGTCTGAGCCTCAGGGTAGGCGGGGTGAAGCATTGCCTCTCGTGTGTGGAAGTGGTAGCAAGGACGCACAGAAGTTAGTAACTTGTTCAAAGTCACACGGCCATCAGAGACTTAAAATGAGGGCCCAGCAGAAAGAGAGGCATAATTACAGAGAGCAGACATGCGAATCACCACGGTGGGGAAGCGCGGAGGGACGAGTTGGGAGATTGGGGCTGAGGTCTGTACACGCCTGTGCGTGAAGCAGCTGGCTGTGACAACCGGCTGCGTGGCTCAGGGAGCCTGGCTCAGCACTCTCTGATGTAAACGGGAAGGAAATCCAAAAACGAGGGGGATGTATGTGCATCTGACAGCTGATTGACTTGGATGGACAGCACAGACCAACACAACATTTTAGAGCAACTGCACTCCAACAAAAATGTTAGAAAATGAGGGCTAGGACCTAGCCAGCACAGTATCTATGATGGCAGGCTGCTTCGTCTCCCGTGGGGAACAGGAAGTTAGCCTTTCCTTTATGAATCCTTTCCTTCTATTCATATAAATGTACGATTGGGGTGATTATAAATCAGGTGAAAGTGGAACATCTGTCTGAGCCACGGCTGAAGGAAAGAGGAGAGTCTGTGGGTGCTTCAGACCTGATGTTTGCCCCAGCTCTGGATTGCCAGATGCCAGGTGGTCTCAGGGACCTGCTTTCACCCCAAACCTCCCCACAGGACCGCCAACAAAAGGTCATATATTAACACAGACCGCCAAGGGAGTTTACAAAGTCATTTCTGGTCAGCAGGCGGGGTGTTTAGCGCCAGTCAGAACCTCAGAAACCATTCTGTTCACTTGACAAATGAGGAAACTGTGGCCCAGGGATGGGACATGCCTTGTTGGAGGCCCTGCACTGGGGATTTCCCTGCTGGTCCAGCGGCTACGACTCTGCACTTCCACTGTGGGGGTGCAGGTTCGACCCTTTGGGGAACGAAGATCCCCCAGGCTGTGTGTGGTACAGCCAAAAACATGTTGGCGTACTCCCATACTTATATTTCTGGGACTTTATTCCCATGAGTGATACATGATGGACATATTTGTAAAAGAAAAACCGACCTTGCAGTTAGTGACAGAGCCAAACCCAGGGCCCTGAGGTTGGGGCCGTCTCTCTGGGCTGCAGGCTGGACCACACAGAGGCGCTCACCGCGCACCCGCTCCGTCCAGGGGGAGTGTGCCTGGCTCCGGCTCCCCCACGCCTGTCCTACTACGTGGGCCTTCTGTCTTTCTGCAGGCATGGAAACGGGGGTGCTGAGGACTGAGCTAATTTCCCACGGTAAAGCATGGACGGGCCTTCCTGGTGGCTCAGCGGTAAAGAACCTGCCTGCCAGCAGGAAGTGTGAGCTCGATCCCGCGTCGGGACGGTCCCTGGAGAAGGGAATGGCAACCCACTCCAGGGCTCTTGCCTGGGAAATCTCATGGACAGAGGAGCCTGGCGGGTCCATGGGGTCACAAAAGAATCAGACACGACTTAGCAACTAAACAACAATAACAAGTACGGAATGAGCCGGGGTTACCTTGCTTCTCTCCAGAGCCAAGGTCATCAGTTAATGGACAGAAGGAGATGACTGGACTCCTGTTGTCTTAATTTCTCCTTATTTCTCAGCTGCTTAAGGTTATGCCTATGTCATTGGTGACATAAACCTTTTATGTAAACTAGTCCTGTCTGCAATGACCAATGGCAGTAATGACCTTTGGAGGGGAATGTTTTATTTCTCTTAAAATGATGCCTCACTATGTACGGCAAGTGTATTTCTACAAAACCTTCAACACAAGTATTACTGTAAAATGGTAATTTATAATCACAGACATACTTGTTTCTCTATGCTATCTCATTTTTTCATGGAAATATCTATATATACACTGTAGAAGCCATATATATATATGTTTCTATGGTGTATATATAGATATTTTAAATATATAGATATTTGATATATATAAAATATATATATTTATAGCAGGTTATTTGGACTGAGTAATGAAAGATTTTATTCTTTTTTTTCTATGGGACTATGTGAAACTAGACCACACTCTCATCAGAATATTGTAGATTCCTGCAGACTTACCCTGTATGTTTTTTTCTTTCATTGCTCACAGTGACTTTTTGCCCCCACCGGCGTGTTTTCCAACACACAGTTAGGCTCAGAGACTAGTGGGTACACTTGGTAGCGGTTACTGACCACAGTGGTCAAAATGTGGTCATCAGAGGATTTTATTTTCACTGAACTATACTAAAAGCAGGACTCCGTTGATCAGACCCTGCCCTGTTTTATTAGAGCAACTTCTGCAAATCTTTTCGGGTTTGTAAACGGCACCCACCCTGTTCTCGTGTCCATCTACTGAAGCCGACCGCACAGCCTTTATGGGTTTTGGTTTGAATCATGACTTTTGGGTCCAGTAATGCCGGCATTTACTCAGAAGCTCAGAGCCGCGCGGCCCTCGTCGCCTCAGCGCCCTGCGCTGCCCCGGGAACGAGCTTTGCATCTCACCTCGGCCGGGAGGGCTGCCCTCGCAGCTCCGGCCGGTCCTGTGCGTGCAGCGCCGCCGCCTCGCTTCTTACCGCGGTGATCTGATCTCTCCAGCCAAAGTCTGACTTTGGGAACGTGGGGTAATTTCAACTTAAGATGCTCAAAGAATAAAAACACACACACAGGTCCCAGCGACACTGAAGTGTTAAATCCTTCTAAATGGGAGGGTGATGCTTTACAGCGCCGTGGTGGCTCCCGCCATCCGGCAGCGGGAAGCAGCCACACCCCGCCCTCTCGCACCCGTCCCGGCGGCGTGCGGCAGCCTTGCGCCGGCGTCCGCTCTGCTTCGCACACGGCCGCGGGTACCTGCCCGGGGACGCCTGTGTCCGTCCCGCCGCCGCCTCCCCCGCGGCGTCCGCAGCGCGTAGAACAGCAGCAAGAGCCCGCTGATCGGCAGGGGCTGCAGGGCCCCTGACCCCAAGGCCGCCTCCTCTACCCGGCCCCCCAGTCCTGCGCCCCTGCCTCTCAGGCGCCTCCTGTCTCCCTCCACTTCCTCACCACCCACTTGCTCCTCCACACTCGGCGGCTAGTTCCTGCCGGAGCCACTCAGCTGAAACGGCCCTTTTCAAGGGCTGTGCTGCAGGGGGTTCCCGAGAGGCCCAGTGGTTTAGGACCCTGCGCTTCGACTGCAGGGGCCACGGGGTCCATCCCTGGCCTGGGAACTACGATCCTGCGTGCCACCGTGGTCCTGCATGCCACCGTGGTCCTGCATGCCACCGTGGTCCTGCATGCCACGAGCCGGGGCGAGAGCTCCAAGAGAAACAGACTGTGCCGTGGAGCCAGGCACCAGCCCTCAGACAGCGGCACGGCCGTGTCCCTGCCGCCCCAGCTTGGAAAGCTGCAGCCACGTTCCTCCCCAGTTCTTGCATCCCCACATGGAACCAGTGGCCAAGTCCTGCCGTTTCTTCCTCTGTGAGGGATCTTAGTTTGCAGGTGGACTTTCTTTTTCTTTTTTTTTCCTACTGCCAGTGTCACCCCATGAGTGAGATTCTCGTTTCCTCTCCTGGTCTAGCACAAAAACCTTACTTTTCTGACTTTCATCTCTCTCTTTCCTAATCCATCCTCTGTGAGGCTAGTAGATCAGGCTCTCTAAATCCCTGCTGAAGTTATACTTCCTCTTGAACTCAAACCCATCTCTGATCCGTCATCGCTTGCTGGAGAAACCCTCCACGTGGCTGCTCACAGACACAGTTTCAGACTTTGCTTTATTCTAAGAGTTCAGGCTTAAGAAGCATAGCCCATCTCTTGGTTTTCAGAAACACTGGTGGTCTCAACATGGTTTCTTAAGCGCACATCCCTCCACTGCCCACAAAGCCACTGGTCTGGACACGTCTCCTGCCTCCCAGGCGGCACTAGTGATAAAAACCCGCCTGCCAATTCAGGAGACACAGGAGACCTGGGTTCAGCCTCTGGGTCGGGAAGAGCCCCGGAGGAGGGCATGGCAACCCACTCCAGTGTTCTCGTCTGAGAATCCCGTGGACAGAGGAGCCTGGCGGGCGACAGCTCAGGGGGCCCCGGAAGAGTCAGACACGAGTGAGCACACACGGAAGGCTCTTCCTGGGCAGGAATTCTTTACACCCCCAGCTCTTTGCATTCCTTACTTGTCAACAAAGGCCACCTTTCCCATGGCATACTGATCCCTCTAATGGAGTGCAAATTCCTTCTGGGAATGCCTGTACTAGGATTACATAAGAACCTCTTTTCTACACACTAGCTGGAGCAGTGTTAGTCACTACAGTCGTGACCGACTCTTTGTGACCCCGTGGACTGTAGCCCGTCAGGCTCCTCCATCCATGGATTCTCCAGGCAAGAATACTGGAGTGGGTTGTCATTTCCTTCTCCAGGGGATCTTCCCGACCCAGGGATCGAACTCAGGTCTCCTGCATAGCAGGCCAACTCTTTTACCATCTGAGCTACAGGGAAGATCTTTTCTACACACTATGAGCTAACAAATAGGAAGCTGACTTTCCTCCCTGGGCAGCTTTGCACATACTCAGGTTTCAGACCAAAAGCCGACCATTTCCCCTCACCTGTTGACCAGTGAGCTGAGACTGTTTTATGCGGAGTGTTGCTGGTTTCAGGAAAGAACCGTGACAGGGTTAAGTCATCTCTATCGGCCTTCACTAGATCCTCCTCGCACTGCCCCCCCCAGCAGCTGCTGGATTTGAGGCAAGGTTTTGTGCTGTCCACCAAGCCCGTCCAGAAACTTTTAGCCCGAGAGGCTTACCAACACCTGAGGCTATACACATTTAGTGCAATATCTCTGGAGACAAAAGCATTTAAAGTGAGAGGCGTGTTATTTTCATAATAGCCGTGACTGGGTTTCTGACTTGGTACAGGGCCGTTCTAAGAGCGTCGGGATTTTAGCTCGTTTATTCTTCATAATACAGGGGGTATTCCTACTGCCCCCACTTTATAGATAAGGAAACCGAGCAATATCGAGGTTTAGTAAGCTGTCGAGGGTGGAGCTCGGGTTGGAGCCCAGCGGGTAGTAACCATGCTTTAATCTGCATGTTGCAATCTGCTGCTTTTGTAGAATGACCCAGAGTTGATCGGCTCAGGCCATCCTTGAGAGAGAGAGCAGTTAAGACAGAGGTGGACCACGGGTCTCGGTATCGCCTCTCCTCGGATAATAACACTACCGGAAAACCCGAGCAGGGACGCCCCAGAGTCGAAGCTGAGCCTCCGGCCTCGCGGACCATCCCTGCCTCAGAGTCACTTACACAGGGCAAGGGGTCCCTTACCTGAGTCTCCGAGGTCTCAAGGCTCAAGGGCTGATGTGTGCGTTCTGGCCGCCAAGTTCACCTCGCCAGCTCGTTTCCCCAGGACACGGGGCCCAGAGTGAGTGGGGCCAGGCCTGGGATCGCGCAGAGATACCAGGTGACAGGAAGTCAGGGGCTTCTGCTACCTTGGGCTCTGCCCCGACGGCTTGAGTTTAATACCCGGTTATGAGAGCCGGAGGATATACAAAAAAGTTCCTGCCGTACCAGGAGGTTTCACTTCTTGAAAAGGACCCCAGGGGACAGCCAGGCGTACTTCACGCTGCCTTAATTAGAAGAACTTTGTACCCCCGCCCTGTAAGCAGGTGTGGATGGTAGGTCCCCAAGGGCAAGAAGGGCTCTAGAAGTTCTCCCAAGAAGGGCTGTTAGCACTCTTAGCTTTTCCCGTTTGCTTTTAGGAGGGGATAGGTGGGAAGGAGGCGTCCGTGCAGAGTGATTGGAGGATCGCTCGGCCCTTGCAGTGGAGGTGGTGTGTGAGCCCTCCTCACCCTCACTTGCCCACACGTAGAGCTCTGGTGGGACCTCGTGTGTCTCACGTTGAATTTAGTAGAAATGGCCTAAAAATATTGAACGTGTGCCCAGAAGCTCTAGGGGAGAGTTCCACGTTTGGGGGTGTCATTGAAACAGCACCGTTACCTACATGCTCGCCCTTCCCCTCCATCTGTCTAGTCCCCCTGAGCCCCGTCTCTCTGCAGCAGGGGCTGGAGCTATGACTGCCGACCCAGAGCCAGATCAGCTGAGGGGGTGGAGGAACATGATGGCCAGGAGAGTGAGATGGAAGATGGGTCAAATCAAATCAAATCAGTATGGAACACGAAGCCGAGAGAGCTTTGTCCGAAGATACCGTGCCCCTTGCCCTACAGTGTACAGCCTTTTTGTTCAGAGTTTGGATTTTCCCTGACTTTTACATTTTCCTATCTATTGATTTATCTCATTAGAGACCCAGGGCTGTAGCTGGGCAGTCATTGGCTGGGTCTAAAGGCCGAAACACGCCAGCTCTGCCGCTGAACCTGGGGTCAGTTCATATCCTCTCTCTTGCTCTCTCTCTCTCCTCTATTTCTCCCTCTCTTTTCTTTAAGGTGATCTGGAATCAGATGATTAAAGTCAAGTAAAAGTCACTCTGGAGAGGCTGATTGGGGGCAACATAGAAAAAGTGCTATCTCCCCACAGTTGGGGCAGCTCCTCAGTGGGACAGGCTGGCGTCTGAACAGAGAACTTGCTGCCATCAAGCCCGCACATCTAGAAGCCGCGCGGCCGCCTCTCACTGACATTGCAGAGTGAGGGGGTGGACACGCAAGACCCCCGTCCGTTTAAGGTTCCGGCTGCGGGTCGACGAGTATCTGCTGACGTGCTCAGCAGCCGGCAACACCCCAGGGTCTGAGTCGTGGGTGACAGTGAGGCCTGAGGGTTTCCCTGCTGGCTCGGCGATAAAGAATCCGCCTGCAGTGCGGGAGATGCAGGACCCAGGGGACAGGCCTCTCCTCCTCAAATAAGTTATACAGTTTCAGAACCCTACCCATCGGCTACCATCTACTTTTCATCGGAACCCCACTCCCCCGCCCTCTGCCCTCAACTATGCCTTTTTCCTTCCAGCTTAGAGCAGAAATGAAAACCTGCTAGTTTGTTCTTGCGGCATGCTGTTTTCCCCATGCCTAAAGAAGCAGAGGATAACAGGATTTAATGTTAGGGATTTTGATTCAAATGCTGAACTAAATCACGCGCCCTTTTGTGTCTGAGAGAAGTTAGCCACTCTGAGCCTCAGTCTGAGATGTGGGCCAGTCACACCTCTTTCAAGGCGCCAGTGACAAGCAAGCGATGATGGAGGTGAGAGCCCTAACCCTTCCCAGGCAGCTGTCCTCAAAGGGCAGTCTGGGAACCTCCGGGAGTTTCTTGAGACTGTCGTAGGAGGTCTACGACCTCAGAACAATTTTCATCATAATATTAAGACCTTGTTTCCCCTCTGCATGGACTCACAGCAGCATTCTCCACAGGCTGCAGAACATGAGACACTCCTGCAGCGTGAATGCGAAAGCAGCTAAGAGACTCTGGCCGTCTCCCATTAAGAGCGCAGCCGTGGTTTCCACGTTTGCTCTGCATTGCAATTACCTGGTAACCTTCAAAAAATACCGATGTCCGACTCTTACCACATTCTGATTTAATTGGAACGTGGTGGTATGTGGTGCATTGGGATTTTTGAAAGTTCCCCTTGAATGTGCAGTCAAATTTAATGGGGATTTGTTTTTCAATGGATATACAGTTACACAAGATGAGTAAGTTTTAGAGATCTGTTGTCCAGCAGAGTATTTATAGTTAATAATATGGTATTGTGCACTTGAAAATAGGCTAAGAGGATAGACCTCATATTAAGCATTTTCACTAAAAACTAAAACTAAAATCCACAAAAGGGCAGAGGGAACACTTTGGAAGTGATGGGCAGGCTTAGCGACTTGGTTATGGTACAGGCCGTATGCACACATTACATGTGTGCAGTTTTTTGGTGAATAAACTATAACTCAATAAAGCTAAAAATAAAAGAATCTCATGTAACCTAAGAAAAAGGTTTACAAAACTGTATATCAAGGTTACTCTCCACACTAATTCTTATTTTTTAAAATAGAGTTATTTTAGTAAAAATATTACCTGTATTAATCTGTAATGATCAGTCAAATATTTTCTCAGAGTGTCAAGGGGTTCTGAGACCAAGGGTCTAAAAGATGTCAGTGTATTGGCCTGGAGAGTAAGACTTTGGGCTCTGGAGCTGGATTATCTCTTGATACATGACTTTGCCATTCCAAACTTTGTGACCTTGGGAACTTGACTTACCCTCTGTATGCTTCAGCGTCATGGGGTCTGCAAAATGAGTATAATAATAAAACCTGACTTTTAGATTTTGTGTGTGTGTGAGGTTAAATAAGCAATACAGCTGAAACACTTGGCGTGGTGCCTGGAGCATTGTAGTGGCTTCTGCCATTACCTGCCAGTTGCTGCCAGTGGCTGGCATCAGTGCAGACTGTGGGCCTAGCCATTCTTGCAGCCGGCTCGTCTTTCCCTACAGCAGTGGAGCAGGAGCCGCTAGGTGGAGTCTCCTGGAGAAGTCAGCGGGAGGCACCTTCGACCCAGTTCACCCTGGCTCTGGTTCATTTCTCAACCAGCCCCGCCTCGCCATCCTTTTGTTCAGTGAACGGACCACTAACAAAGGCCAACCGCGATGGTGTGATTTGGGGAGAGGAGGAGACGGTCTTGCAAAGAGGCAGGATGTGTTTTATCAGCCAAAAGGTTCCCAGACCCCCCTCCCCTGCCTCCCCCAAGCAACTCCTTTCAGTCACTCCCCTTTGCTTCCAGGAATTACCGTCCTTAAGAGTGTGTGTTCCTGCTGGCTTTTCCTCACAAGCACAATTTGCCTCTCAGTCACATTTTATATCACGCCTTTATTCTCACTGTTCTTTTTCGTCCCGTTCCTCACAGTCACCACACTCGGTGGGTCCCCTCATAATGCAGAAAGACAGGGAAATGAGAAATTCAATGATGCTGAAGGCCATCAACATAACCAAAATTCCCTATAACAGAAGAAAAACATATGAAGGGTTACGGCATTAGCACAGTAATACTCATGTAATAGTAATTTCCGACGCTGATGGGGGCAGCCGTGGTCAGGCCAGAAATGAGACTTCCATGTCTCAAGTGTGTCTAACGCTTAGGAAGCACACTGCTGAAGGGTTATGAGGAAATGTGGGTATTTTAACACGGCAGGCACCGCAGAGCCCCGTATAGAACAGCATTATTGTTTTTCTAGAGGAAGTTATGCAAGAGGTAGTTATGCATCTACTTTCTAAATTATATGATTCCACTTCATAAACATGCAATACAGAGAAATATTTTAAAAGTGGCCTGTTGAAAGAGAAAGAAAGAGGGTTAAGAAACAAAAAAGGAGCAAAAATAGAAAAGGAAAGAAAAAGAGGGGGAAAAAACCTACAGGCTAAGAAAAAGAGGAACATGCAGAAGAAGACGCTTTTTAATGTAACACTAGCAGTAACTTCTTGTGTTCTTTTTGTTACCACTGAAGACCGTTAAAATATTTTGTATTCTGGCCACTAAGCGTGCCCGGAGGGACAGCCACCTGTTGGTAGCCGAGGCGCTGGCGCTTGTTCTGTTGGCGAAGGTCTGTAAAGATTAGTATGGTTGACACTGTCCTACAACTGTCTGTGCCTGCGTGCTTTGACCAGAGGTTGAAAAATTGTCCTCAAGTCACATACAGCAAGCCACTCCAGCATTCTCGCCTGGAGAATCCCATGGACAGTGGAGCCTGGTGGGCTGCGGTCCATGGGGTCGCCAAGAGTCTGACATAACTCAGCACAGTATCTCCTGGTGTACTTACAATTCTCTTATTCTTTAGTGACGGGAGATAGTTTATTTCTTCTTTCTCCTGCTCTTTTCTGCTTTTTGTTTGTTTGGTTTTTGTCTTTTTCTTTGTGTTTACCATTCTGAAAAATGCTGCCATAAACATCCTTGTGCACCTATCCTTATGTGTTGGGCTCAGTGCCGTGGGGACTGCTCCCTGGGTTAAGGCGTGTGCACCTTTCATATAAGTGAATGTCTCCTTCCTTACCAGAATCTTAGGAACATTTCATATTTCTGCTGCTTAAGTACACAGAAGCATCCGTCTCACCGTTTCCTTGTGAGTGATAACTTCTATGACTCTGGTTTCTGCCAGTTGAGTGTATATAAATCCTAGTCCACTGTTAGTTTACTTGGCATTTCCCTGCTGTGAATTCACGCATCCCTCTGGGTGTCTTTGCCTGCTACGTTTGCATGTTTGTTCCTTCCTCATAAACTTTTGTCTATTTTTTCCATTGTGTTCTTGACTTTTTTGTCACTTTTATTTTCTCTTTGTGTATAAAAACATAAAACTTTGCTGTCATCTGCTTTAAAAGTATTCTTCCAGTTCTTTTACCATTGCAGAGTTTTAACGTAAATTTGTTTTCTTTGCCCTTTTTGATTTCTAGATCAGAATCATGCACTTCATCACGCAGTAAGTTCTCTAGTGTCCTTTGCTAGTCAATTCCCCTACCCCCTTCAGAGGAAACCACTCCAGATTTCTAACACAGTTGGTTAAATTTGCCTGTTAATTTTGTGTCTGAATTTGTGCATTGTGCATTGCATTTCAGCCATGTTGCTGCATGCATCAGTATTCCAGTGTTTGAATAGTCACAGTTTGTTGAGCCTCTCTGTTGCCGATAGACATTTGAATTGCTTCAAGTTTTTAATTGCTACGAATAGATTTCCCAAGAACGTTGTTGGGTATTGCTGACATATAAATAGGTCTATGTTTCATTTTGTTAAAAGCTACCAAGTGGTTTTCCAAGGTGGTTGAATTCTAGTTTCTTCTTATTCCGGCCAGCACTCGATTTTGCCAGTTCTTTTAAGTCATTCTGGTGCATGTGCAGTGGTATCTTACTTGTGATTTCAATTTGCATTTTTTAGTAATTAGTAATGTTGAACAGATATATGCTCACTAACTATTGGTATGCCTTTCTTTGTGAGGTGCTTGTGCAAATCTTACTTTTTTTTTTCTTTTGGTCTTTTTATTGTTGATTTTTGGGAATGCTTATATATTCTGGATGTGGATCCTCTATCAGATACATGTATTGAGGAGATTATCTCCCATTCTGTGCCTGGCATTTTCACTTACTTTTTTAAAAAATTGAGATATGTGACATATAACATTGTATAACTGAAGGTGTACAGCATGTTGATATAATACATTTATATATTACAGTATAATTACCGCCATAGTGTTCATCAGTCAACACTTCTATCACGGCATGTAATTATCTTTTCCTTTTTATGATGAGGACATTTACAATCTAATCTCCTAATGACACTGAAGTATGTGATACAGTAGTGTTAATGGTAACACTATGCCACGTGTTAGGTCTTCAAAACTTATTCGTCTTGTAAGTGGAAGTTTAAACCCTTTGACTAAGATCTCCTCAAATCACCCACTGCCCAGCCCCTGGTAACCACCATTCTACTCTGATCCTATAAATCTGGATTTTTAAGATTCCATATATAAGTGATATCATACAATATTTATCTTTCAATATCTGACTTATGTCGCTTACCATACTTTCTTCAAGGTCTATCCATTTTGTTGCAAATGGTGAGATTTCTTTTCTCTAAGTGAATAATGTCCCTGTGTGTGTGTGTGTGTGTGTGTGTGTGTGTGTGTGTGTGTGTGCGTGTGTGTCTCCTGTTTCTTTACCCATTCATCCATCAGCGCACAGTTATTTTGTTCCCATGTCTTGGCAACTGTAAGTCTTGCTGCAGTGAACAAGGGGGGTACACATATCTCAAGTTAGTGTTGCAGCTTGCTTTGGATAAATACCAGAGTAGATTTGCTAGATTGTATTACAGTTCTATTTTTAATTTTTTTAGCAGCCTCCATACTGTTTTCCATAGTGATGGCACTAATTTACTTTTCTACTAACAGTACACAAGGGTTCCCTTTTCTTTACATTCTAGTCAACATTTGTTATTTCTTGCCTTTTTGATAATAACCATTCAGACAGGTATGAGATGATATTTCATTGTGGTTTTGGTTAGTATTTTCCTAATGATTCATGATATTGAGCATCTTTTCTTGTATCTATTGGTCTTTTGTATCCTTCATAAAAATTTTGATCCAGACCTTCTGTCCATTTTTTAATTGCATTTATTTTGCTGTTGATTTGTATGGTTTTTAAATTTTATTTTGGATATTAGACTAAGATATATTACTTGCAAATATTTTCTCTTATTCTATAGGTTGACTTTTTATCTTCTTGATGGTTTCCTTTGCCATGCAGAAGCTTTTTAGGTTGATATTAGTAGTTCCACTTGTTTATTTTTGCTTTTGTCACCTTTGCTTTTGGTGTCAAATTTAAAAAATCATTGCCAAGACCAATGTCAAGGAGCTTACCTCCTATGTTTTCCTCTAGGAGTTTTATGGTTTTAGGGCTCACATTCAAGTCTTTAAACTATTGGAGTTTATTTTTGTGATGGTGTAAAAGATAATGGCCTGCTTTTATTCTTTTGCATGTGACTACCTGGTTTTTCCCAACACCGTTTATTGGAGAGATTGTCGTTTCCTCATTTTATATTCTTGGCTCCTTTGTCATAAACTGATTGATGTATGGGTGTATTTCTGGGCTCTCTATTCTGTTCCACGGATCCATCTTTCTGTTTTTAGGCCAATACTGTACAGTTTTGATGACTGTAGCTTTGTAATATGCTTTGAAATCAGGAAGTGTGATATCCTCTGCTTTTTATTTCTCAAGATCACTTTAGCTATTTGTAGTCTATTGTGGCTCCATATAAATTTTTTTTCCTCTATATTTGTGAAAAATGCCATTGGAGTTTTGGTAGGGATTGCATTGGCTGTTGATTGCTTTGGGTAGTATGCACATTTTAACAATATTAATTCCTTTCATCCATGAGCAGAGGGTATCTTTTCATCTCTTTGTGTCTTCTTTATTTATTAAATATCATATTTTTCAGTATGCCAATCTTTCACTTCCTTGGTTAAATTTATTCCTGTATATTTTATCTTTTTTGATGTAATTTCAAATGGAATTGTTTCATTAATTTTTCTTTCTGATAGTTTGCTATTAGTGCCTAGAATGCACTTGACTTTTGTTTATTGATAAACACTCCACCAAAAATTATTAAAACTAATAAACAAATTCCGTGAAGTTGAAAGATACAAAATAAATAAACAGGCACAAGCTTACTCTATAATTTCTGTGGACTGGCACAGGACATAGGACAGCTGAAACAATCCTAGAAAAGAATAAAGTTGAAGGACTGCCTCTCTGCAGCATTAAGGTGCACCGTGTAGCTACAGGGCTTCCCTGGTGGCTCAGAACGTAAAGAATCTGCCTGCAATGCAGGAGACCTGGTTTGATCCCTGGGTGGGGAAGATCCCTTTGGAAAAGAGTGGCTGCCCACTCCAGTATTCTTGTCTGGAGAATTCCACGGACAGAGAAGGCTGGCAGGCTACAGTCCGTGGAGTTCTAGAGTCAGACAGTCGAACTGAGTGACTAACGCTTTCACTTTTCACTTTGAAGCATTAAAACATACCGAAGTCTAAAGTTCTTCAAACCTTTACCCTCTTCTCTGGTACAGCTAAAGTGTTAGTCGCTCGGTCGTGTCTGACTGTTTGCAACCCCATGACCTGTAGCCCACCAGACTCCTCTGTCCATGGAATTCTCCAGGCAAGAACACTGGAGTGGGTAGCCATCCCCTTTTCCAGGGGATCTTCCCCACCAGGGACTGAACCCAGGTCTCCTGCACTGGAGGCAGATTCTTCACTGTCTGAGCCACCAGGTAAACCTGTAAAACTAAAGCCCGCAGCAGACACAAATAGCAGAAGTACGATTTTCTCCCATTTCTGCTTGTATGTTAATGTTGTCTGGTATTTTAAATGCTTTATTTTAATTCTAGTGTATATTATTATTATTATCACTGCATTATACAAGCAGTGTTCACCTGTGTGTGTCCACATGTTTATTCTATCCTTTGTTCTTTATTTTTGTTGCATCTTATTGTGCTATCATTTTCCTTCTATTTGGGATTCATCTTTTATTATTCCTTTAACGGGGATGTACAGGAGGCAAACTCAATATTTGTATCTCTAA
This sequence comes from Muntiacus reevesi, assembly GCF_963930625.1. Lineage (NCBI taxonomy): Eukaryota > Metazoa > Chordata > Mammalia > Artiodactyla > Cervidae > Muntiacus > Muntiacus reevesi. The sequence goes on from NC_089257.1 coordinate 715,307, forward strand.
AAATTCTTTATTTCACCTTCATGTAAGATATTTTAATGGATAATGACAGATTATAGGTTAGCAGTTATTTTATTCAGCATATTGAAGATATTGTTCTGTTGTATTCTTTTATTGATGCTTTTGGAAAGTTAGCTGTCCATTCAGTTGCTCCTACTTTTTCCTTTTTGTAATTTTCAGAATCTTTATTTATTTATTAGTTTTAGTTATGATTGCTGAGAATTGAGAAGTGAAAAGAAAACTTGATTTGGAAAAACAGCTCAACAAATAGTTAAAGTGTACCACAGTCTGGTGTGAAAGACTACTGTCTAAATTCAAGATTTTAACATAAGGCTTTTCAGAGCCTTATTATTTTACTCAAGATAAACCCATGGAGGACTGTTTTAATGGTAGTTTTATGTAAATTCATGTTTTCCCAAAATAAGGGTGTCGTCTGTCCCTGCAGCTCTTCTGCTTTGCAAGTCTGCTTCCTCTCCTGTCCCTCAAACCGCCTCGCTGCTGACCCCAGCTGATGCAGCCCTGTTGACAGCCTTTTCTGTTTTCGCCTGTTGAGTCTGAGACTCTGTGCTTAACAAATGCAACAAATTGAGCCTTTAATTGTCATGGATCTTGCTGGCGCTCTTTGAAGGCGCCAGGCCAGACCCCTCCCCATTACGGTCCTGCGACTCATCTGCTCGCTAGTCCCTGGACTCCCGTGGGCTTCCTGACCAGGGTTTGGCCGTCCTTGTTGGCGAGGTAAGTGTAGCACTTTTCATCGAGCAGGGTTTATGTATTTGTCCAGGACGCTGTTCTCCCAGAGTCCTTTTTCAGTATCTCTCCAGATTTGTTCCTGTTTTCCTTTTTCTCGGTGACGTTCCGCCCAAGCTTTGCCACTAGCCTTCCTGTCTGCCCACCTGCCCTCCATCTGTGTCTCTCTGCGTGTGTAAGAGCAGGTCACAGGGCAGGACTCATCTCGGGCTTCGTCGTTCTTATCCAGCCACAGAGACTAAGGAGTAAAAGGCTTCTTTGAGCAATATCCCTTCTAGAAACAACTATCTTGGATTCCTCCTTAAAATATTAGAAGATTTTTTTTAGTTTTATTTATGTATAAGAAGTTTGCTGTGGGAGAGATTCTTTTTGACAAATTCCACCTGTCAGAGGCGGCTGATTCCTTATGTCAGCAGGGAGGGGTGGATTTTCCAAGGCTGTCACTATTCCTCAACCTTCTTACTTCCCGGTTAATCATTGACTGAGTCCTTAGAAATTAATTGTGCTATATTTCAATCAATATTTCAATGGAAATGACTCCCATTCTGAGAACATGGATGATATAATAAATTTGTCAGGTTTTCCCTCTGATATAGACTACGTTCCCTTGACAGCTATTTATCATTCTTTGCCACCTTGGGCAGGAGCTTGGTTATTTCAGAAACTTCATCAGAGAAAGAATACACTTGAGCCTTGTTCGGCAAGACCTTACTAACGCCACCACCACTACCCGCCGCACCTTTCCTGACCTCAAGCTCTACTCGGCCAGCATTTCTCCGGAAGTAAATGGTCCAAGAGACAGCACAGCTCGCAGACGGGGTGCGCGTGCCTCAGAGTTTCCAGGCAAGCTGCTTCCACTCAGGACGATGGAACAGAACCAGCCCCGCCCCGCCCGGCTCAGAGCGACAGACACTGTTGGTGGTGATGTGCTCCTCTTCTTGGCCCTTGCCTCCCCTCTGCGCTAGTTCAGAGTTCTAGCTTATTGGTAGACAGTCCTACACACCTGGGACCACCAGGATAATCTTCTTTGAAAATTATTATTGGCTTATTTCTTCATTCACTAATGCCAACAGTGAGACAACAAGCTCCTAAAAAGACACAAACTACTGAAATTAACCCAGGAAGAGCTAGAACATCTGAATATATCTATAACAAGTAATTATGTAACTTCTAAAAGAAAAGCCCAAGGCCAGGAGACTTTGTTGGTGAATTCTTCCAAATGTTTACTGACCATACCGTTGCTTCACACATTCTCCCCCAAGATATAAGAGCAGAGAATATTTCCCGGCTCATTCTGTAAGGCCAGTTTTAACCAGACACAGAATCAAAGGCATCACCAAAAAAGAACAACTATAGACCAATATCTCTTATAAATACAGATGCAAAAATCTTTTAACGAGATACTAGGAAACTGAATCCAACAACATTTAAAAAGGATTATGCACAATAACCAAGTGGAATTTACCTCAAGAATCTAAGGTTTATTTAGGATAAAAAAATCAATGCAATATACCATATCAATAGATTAAAGGACAAAAACCACATGATCATCTCAATAGGTAAATTTAGAAAAAGCATGTAACTAATTTATCACCCATTATAAAAATATTCAACACAGTAGAAAGAGGAGAGAATGTCCTCAGTCAGAAAAAAGTTCTCAGTCTCACCCTTTCTACTTAAGGGTGAAAGACTAGATGCTTTCTCCCAAAGTGCAGGAGAGAAATAAGGATGTCTGTCTGCTCTTGCAGCTTCACTTCAACATTGTGCTGGATGTTCTAGCCAGGGCAGGTGAACAGAAAAAGAACGAAAAGCATTCGTATTGGAAGAGAAGGAAAGCTATCTGAATTTGCATACGATGACACACCCTCCTGGTAGAAAGTGAAGAACTAAAGAGCCTTTTGATGAAAGTGAAAGAGGAGAGTGAAAAAGTTGGCTTAAAGCTAAACATTCAGAAAGCTTAGATCATGGCATCTGGTCCCATCACTTCATGGCAAATAGATGGGAAACAGTAGAAACAGTGGCTGACTTTACTTTTCTGGGCTCCAAAATCACTGCAGATGGTGACTGCAGCCATGAAATTAAAAGACGCTTACTCCTTGGAAGGAAAGTTATCACCAACCTAGATAGCATATTAAAAAGCAGAGACATTACTTTGCCAACACAGGTCCATCTAGTCAAGGCTATGGTTTTTCCAGTGGTCATGTATGAATGTGAGAGTTGGACTATAAAGAAAACTGAGTGCCGAAGAATTGATGTTTTTGAACTGTGGTATTGGAGAAGACTCTTGAGAGTCCTTTGGACTGCAAGGAGATCCAACCAGTACTTCCTAAAGGAAACCAGTCCTGGGTGTTCATTGGAAGGACTGATGCTGAAGCTGAAACTCCAGTACTTTGACCACCTGATGCAAAGAGCTGACTCATTGGAAAAGACCCTGATGCTGGAAAAGATTGAGGGCATAAGGGGATGACAGAGGATGAGATGGTTGGATGGCATCACCAACTCAATGGACATGGGTCTGGGTGGACTCTGGGAGTTGGTGATAGACAGGGAGGCCTGGCGTGCTGAGGTTCATGGGGTCACAAAGAATCGGACACAACTGAGCGACTGAACTGAAGTGAACTGATGTTCCTGTATATAAAATATCCTAAGGAATCCTCTAAGAAGTATTACAAATAATAAGTCAGAGTGAGAGTAGATAGTCTGCTAATATAAAGATCGACTGTATTTGCTCACAGTGGCAATGAATATTGCAAAGATAGAATTCAGAAGGCAGTTCCACTTGTGCATGTGTGTGTGCTAATCACTCCAGTCGTGTCCGGCTCTTTGTGACCCGTGGGCCGTGACCTGCCAGGCTCCTCTGCCCATGGAATTCTCCAGGCAAGAGTATGAGAGTGGGTTGCCATGCCGTCCTCCAGGGGACCTTCCTGACCCAGAGGTTGAACTCATGTCTTTAAGTCTCCTGCATTGGCAGGTAGGCTCTTTTCCACTTGTGCCACCTGGGAAACCCTAATTTTGTAATAGCATAAAAAAAGAATAAGATAGGAATAAATTTAACAAAAGAAGTGCAGGCTTGTATACTGAAAACTGTAAGACATTGACAAAGAAATTAAAGAACTAATCAAATGAAGAGGTTCATGGATCAAACAACTTTGAATATTAAGATGTCAATACTGGCCTACAGATTCAATGTAGTACCTATAAAAATTCCAATTGACTTTTCTTTTCCCCAAAATTGACTGGATGAGCCTAAATTCGTATGGAAATGCAGAGGCCCACAGCATCTAGAACAATTCAGAAAAAGAAAAACAAGCTTGAGAATTTGCACTTCCCCTTTTTAGAGCTCATTACAAAACTGCCAAAATCAAGATGCAGTGGTCTTCTGTTGGTGAGAATGTAAATTGTTGCATCCACTATGGAAAACAGTATGAACGTTCCTTAAGAAACTAAAACCAGAGTTACCATATGATCCAGGGATCCCAGTCCTGGGCGTATTAACCAATAAAACTGAAGTTCAGAAATGCACCCCAGTGTTCACTGCAGCACTGTTTGCAATAGGCAAGACACAGAAGTAATTTAAATGTCCATAAGCAGATGAATGGATAAAGATGTTTTATACATGTATATAAGGGCGTGCATGCTCAGCTGTGCCTGACTCTTCGGGATCCCATGGACTGTAACACTCCAGGCTTCTGTTCATGGGAATTTTCAGGCAGGAATAATGGAGCGGGTTGCTATTTCCTCCTCCAGAGACCAAACCCACATCTCTGCCAGTGCAGGAGATGTGGGAAACGTGGGTTTGACTCCTGGGTCAGGAAGATCCCTGGAGAAGGAAATAACAACCCACTTCAGTATTCTTGCCTGGGAAATCACATGGACAGAGGAGCCTGGCAGACTACAGCCCATGGGATCACAGAAGAGCTGAATATGACTTGGTGATGAAGCAACAATGATATATATATATATGTGTGTATATATATATATTCAAAATCCTAAAAAATGATGCTCTTAAAGTGTTGCATTCAATATGCCAGCAAATTTGGAAAACTCAGCAGTTGTCAAAGGACTGGAAAAGGTCAGTTTTCATTCCAATCCCAAAGAATGTTCAAACAGCCACACAATTGCGCTCATTTCACATACTAGCAAGGTAGAGTTCAAAATCCTTCATGCTCGGCTTCAACGGTGTGTGAACCGAGAACTTCCATGTGTACATTAGAAAAGGCAGAGAACCAGAGGTCAAAGTGCCAGCATCTGTTGAATCATAGAAAAAGCAAGGGAATTACAGCAAGACATCTACTTCTGCTTCCCTGACAAGTGTGGGGAGAGAGCAAATTAGCCAAGAAGACTCTCTCACCCCACGATTTGTAAATACTAGTTATGTAGCAGCTGAGACCACTGACAGTCCGGCCCACGCGAGCCACGAGGGGCCCGCTTGGCCGCGCGCTGCCTCGTGCTGTAGGGACGCGCGGGCCCCAGCTGCAAGGCAGCAGCGCGGCTGTGTCCGCCGGTCAGCCACGAGAGGAGGGCTGCAGCGGCTGCCAGGAGAGAGGCTGCGTTGTGGCTGTCGTGCCAGCCAGGAGAGAATAGACGTGCCTGCAGTTCCTGTGGCCCCTGGCGTCTTCTTCCAGCCTCTTAGCTCATGCTTTGCCTACCCCGGGCTCAGCCAACAGTGCGGACAGCATGAACATCAAGGCTGTTGGTGTCACGAACAGGATCAGCAGTGCAGCTATACTAAAGCCTGTGACTGTGTGGCATAGCAAACGAGAAAATTCTTAAAGAGATGGGACTGTCAGACCACCTTACCTGCCTCCTGAGAAACCTATATGCAGGTCAAGAAACAACAGTTAGAACCAGACATAGAACAACGGACTGGTTCAAAATCAGGAAAGGAGTTCATCAAGGCTGTATATTGTCACCCTGTTTATTTAACGTACTTGCATGAGAAATGCTGGGCTGATGAATCCTAAGCTGGAATCAAGATTGCCGGGAGAAATATCAACAACCTCAGATATGCAGATGATATCATCTTAATGGCAGAAAGCAAAGAGGAACTAACGAACCTCTTGATGAAGGTGAAAAAATAAAGTGAAAAAGCTGGCTTAAAACTCAACATTCATAAAATGAAGATCATGGCATCTGGCCCCAGCACTTCATGGCAAATAAATGGGCAAAAAATGGAAACAGTGGCAGATTTTATTTTCTCTGGCTCCAAAATCACTGTGGACAGTGACTGTAGCCATGAAATTAGAAGATGCTTGCTTCTTGGAAGAAGAGCTATGACAAACCTAGACAGCATATTAAAAGCAGAGACATGACTTTGCAGACAAGGTCCATATAGTCAAAGCTCTGGTTTTCCTAGTAGTCATGTACAAATGTGAGAGTTAGACCATAAGGAAGGCTGAGCACCGAAGAATCGATGCTTCTGAACTGTGATGTTGGAGAAGACTCTTGAGAGTCCCTTGGACTGCAAGGAGATCCAACCAGTCCATCCTAAAGGAGATCAGTCCTGGGTGTTCATTGGAAGGACTGATGCTGAAGCTGAAACTCCAATACTTTGGCCACCTGATGCGAAGAGCCGACTGCTTGGGAAAACAGCATGTCTTGACTAAACAGTGCTGCTATGAGCATTGTGGTGGATGTATCTTTCTGAACCATAGTTCTTTACAGATAAATGCCTAGAGTGGGGTTGCTGCATCACATGGAAACTCTACTTTTAGTTCTTGAGGAGCCGCCACACTGTTTTCCATAGTTGTTGGTGTTTAGTCTGTAAGTTGTGTCTCTTATGCAACTCCATGGGTTGTAGCCCCTCAGGCTCCTCCGTCCATGGGATTTCCCAGGCAAGAATACTGGAGTGGGCTGCCATTTCCTTCTCCAGGGGATCTTCGCGACACAGGGATCAAACCTGCGTCTCTTGTGTCTCCTGCTTTGGAGGCGGATTCTTTACCTTTGAGCCACCAGGTTTTCCACAGTGGCTACACCAGTTTACATTCCCGCCAACAGTGCAGGAGCCACCCAGTTTATTTTACCCAAAGGTTCACGTCCTGGTTGGGGTGGAGGGTGGGAGGAGGTTGTCAGGGGATCGGGTATAGGACCACAGTTTCTCAAGGAGATTTCTTTCTTTCTTCACTTGGTTCAGTAAGTTCTCTCTGCTGTTATGGGGCAGTGGATTTTGTATGTCTTTTTGCCCTTACCGGAAGAGTACAGTAATCTATGAAGGACCCAGATCCTTAATCTCAATGTGGAGATCCTTTCTGAGTTCTCCTACTGGGAGTGGACTCTGAGCTGTGGCCTCTTTCTCCTGCCCTACGCTCAGGCTGGGAACCAGATTCCATCTAGACAACATTCGCAAATGGCCTTGAGGAGAAGCCGCCGTGTTGGTCTTTGGCATCTCACTGATAGATTTTTAGATTGGGCTTTTGTGTAAAAATTGATCTAGGAACTCCAGTTCACTCTTCAGCTCTTCCGTGTTTTTGAAGTGGTGTTTTTTTGTTTTGTTTTTTTTTAACGGAGCATTTTTCTTTGTTTTCAGAGGAGGCTTGATTCAAATAGCTCAGTTAACAATGACCAGAACCAGTCTCTCTATTTTCTTCTCTTTTGCCTTGCTTTCTATGGCCCTCGTACATACAGACACTCAATGTTTCTTAGAGTGAGCCATATGAAATATTTCACTTTTATTAGGATCTCCCTTTTCCAGCTTTCTCAGCAATTTTGTGGTCTCACTATTTTTTTCTCCATGTAGATTCATATTTTTTTACATTTTTTTACACTAACTTCAGTGGTATTTTGGAAAGAGCAGAAATAAACGCCTGTTTTCTATCTACCATGTTTTATCAAAAGTCCAATCTAAGTATTAAAACCAATACCATAAAAATATTCCATATGTGACTATACATACATCTAGGACTGAGCTATTACCATATTGCTATACGTACACTTTTAATGTATCGCTTTATCTTTTGGATTATATTTGCTGGGCATGTTTCATCTCCTTATCTGTGAACTCCTAAAGGTGGGGGTTATAATGTGTTCGTTTCTCCATTTTACAGTGCCTGACGTAACGGTCTATCAGATACTGTGATTTCGGTAAGATGTTTGTGAATAAAAAACAATACCCATGTCTGCAGTGTTTTTTAGCTGATGCTAATGGGGTGCTAATAAATCTTCCTGAGTAAACCCACTTCTCCTCGCCCTGAAAGTGCGGCAGACTCACAATGAAGAGGGTGGTAACCGCGTGGCACTCGCTAACTTCTCCAGCATAGCCGCAGAAGAAGTCTTGATCTATAAGGTAGCCAATGACGAGGAGGACGATGCCAGCGGCCGCTGCCACAGCGCTCAGCACGTTCATTACTCGGCTCAGCGTCACCTGAAAGAGAGTGAGACGGGGAACAGCCGGGCGCAGCAGGGACAGAGCCCCGGGCGGCAGAGCAGGGAGTTATCACGGCCTTGAGATGCCCCAGGGCGGCCCGCAACCTCAGGCGCCTTCACCCGACCTCTGCGGGCTTCAGGTCCTCGTCCACAGAAAGGAGGGGTCCGGTGAACTGGCCATAGCCCTTCCATCCCCCCAGAGCGGTACCTAAGTTGCCCCCATTTAATTGCGGGAAGCAGCACGTGACAAAGAGGGGTTCACAGTTAGGGGGCAGCCACGGTACCTCGCCTTTTCATGCTCTGGTAAAAGTCATGGCCTACTGACATTCTCGTTTTATGATATTTTAATGAAACCTTGTATTTCTTTGCAATTTTTATTTCCTTCTAAAACTACAAGCCCACAGGTGACATCCTTTGCTGAAAATAATTTATTGGCCTATGAATTAATATCTCATGTCCTTGCTTCTTTGGGAAAAGTAAAAATACTCTACTTGATAACTTACTTGTAAATTAAAAGTTTGCGTTCATTAACACTGTATTATTTATTTTGAGATTCTGCTTACAAGCTTGAATTACAGAAAATGGGTGAGGAAGTTGCCGGAACACTGAAACCCCATATGACTGAGTAACGTGGGCAAGTCATTTATTAAGCCTCAGTGTCTAAGAATTTAGCTAGATGCCGTAGACATGGCACTAGTGTTTTATGATTCTGTGAAAAAAGAAGTAAGCATCACTGATTGGTGTCAGTACTTGGCACTTTGTGGAATTATAGTGGCTTAATGATTTTCCAGATTCGTTTTCAAGGCTGGAACGAGTTATTTCAAAGTTAAAATTCTTTAGAAAAGGGGATATATAACTCACCAGGGTTTCTGTGGTTTTTCTTTCCAGTGCCACTAGAAAGGCTCCAGAATTAACAAACTGTTAAAAAGAATACGTATCTTAGTGACGGACACATTGAACTGATTTAAAGAATTCTTGTGGCTAACAGACGCTATCCATCTCTTTTGCATCCCTCCTTCCTAGTTCACACAGTCCCCAAGGCAGTGAGAAGGGCCGGTGCCATCAGTGGTTGTCCCCAGTGTATAGTGGGTGAAATCCGGGACTAGAAATTCTGCTTTGGTCCTACCTACTTGAACATGAGAAATTTTTTAACCTTACTGGGCTTTTGTTTTCTCATCTGTCTTCCTTTCATAGCTATTGTGGACTCAGCTCTGATACCACGAGAGACTGGTGTCAAATCAGTTTACAGCCAATGAGATTGGATTCCACCATTCTTACAAGAAACCTCCTTCATAACCGTTTGCAGTTCGATGTGTTCTCTTGGATGAGAACATAGATGCAGTTACAGCTACTATGCTGGAAATTCTGGGAAAATCCTGGTAATTTCCATGCAGGTGAGTCATGTTATGTATTGTTATTGTCTGGTGGAAACTTCCAATCTGATCACAACATATCCATTTTAAGATCCAATCTGATCACAACATATCCATTTTAAGATCCAATCTGATCACAACATATTCATTTTAAGATCCAATCTGATCACAACATTTCTGTTTTAAACTTTCTAGTCACGTGGGCTGGAGCTTCTTCAGCTCCGTCCCTCCACTCTCTGGGCTGGACTCGGCTCTCAGAGGAGGAGACGTCCTCCTGTGCCTTAAGCCTTTGCTCGTGATTCCCCCTTGGTATGCAGCAAGGTAGCGCTGCCCCTTAACACCCGACCACCCCCCACTCCTTTCCTTCCCACCAAGTTAACCACTCATCCTTCAACAGTCAGTCAAGCTGCAGATGTCTCTGGAGAACCTGCCCTCTGTTCTGCAGAGTCAGCTTCTGTGTCCTTTATCATCAAGCATCACACCAGATGATAATTGTCCAACACTCTACTCAGCTGCCTGCCAAGGTGGGAGACGCAGGAGACCCAGGTTCGATCCCTGGGTGGGGACGATCCCCTGGAGAAGGAAATGGCAGCCCCACTCCAGTGTTCTTGCCTGGAGACTCCCAGGGACAGAGGAGCCTGGCGGGCCACAGTCCACGGGGTCGCAGAGAGTGGGACACGACCGAGTGACTGACACTCACTACTCAGCTGAGACCTTGAGAGCAGGGACTGCCTTTTTCAGAATCCCCACATGCTGCTGATTTTCTGATGCTAGAATAGGTGCTAAAATAATGCTTATTGAATGTGATTAAATGCTTCTGTGCAGCTCAAAGGTACATCTGAGAAGTCCTAGCTGCTTCTCCACTTCTCTAAAGAGTAAATTGATCTTTCATCTCTGCCTATTTAAGCACTTTCTGTGCCTCTGTGATATCATTTATCAACTACTTTGAAACGACCCGTTTGCATGTTTTCTTTCTTGCTAGATGTGAGAGCCCTTTGAAGGGAGGGCTCATGCATTATTCTTTTTCTTTACCCCCCTCCCCCACCCAGTTTTATTGAGATATAGTTGAATTATAGCACTGTATAAGTTTAGAGTATACAACTTAATGATTTGACTTATATGTATCATGAAAAGATTACCCCAATAAGTTTAGTTAACATCCACTCATAATCTCGTATAAGTATCAAATAAAGGAAGAGAGAAAGCAAAAAAGAAAAAATTTCCTTGTGATGAGAACTCTTAGGATCTACTCTCTTAAAATTTTCCCCGTGAATCATATGCCAGTGTTAACTACAGTCATAATGCTGTGCGTTGCATTTCTAGCGTTTATCAGTCTCATACTGGAAGTGTGTGCCTTTAGAGCAGATTCATTCAGCTCCCTGCTCACCTCTGCCCATCCCTTGATCTCCTTCCTGGAGTCCACATATAAGTAGGACCATCTGGTGCTTGTCTTTCTCTGTCTGACATTTCAATTGGCACAATGCCCTCAGCGTTCATTCGTGTTGTCACAGGTGGCAAAATATCCTCATTTTCTGATGAACAGACTGAGTGATGTTTCGCTGCGTGTGGAATGCCACAGCTTCTTCATTTGTCCGTTGATGGACGTTTAGGTTGTACCCGTGACTTGCCTGTTGTAATCACTGCTGCTATGAACATAGAAGTTCAGATGTGCTTTTGACCAAGTGCTTTTGTTTCCTTTGGGTATATTCCTAGAGGTGGAATTTCAGGGTCATAAATCTATTTTTAATAATTTTTTGTGAAACCTCTATGCTGTTTTCCATGTGAAAGTGAAGTCGCTCAGTCATGTCCAACTTTGTGTGACCCCATGGACTGTAGCCCCCCAGGCTCCCCCATCCATGGGATTTCCCAGGCAAGAATACTGGAGTGGGTTGCCATTTCCTTCTCCAGGGGATCTTTCCGACCCAGGGATCAAAGCTGGGTCTCCCACATTGCAGGCAGACGCTTTACCGTCTGAGCCACGAGGGAATCAGTGCTGTTTTCCATAGTGAGGGCCCATATATCAGTAATCTTGGGATCCTAATTGCCTTCCTCTATGTATCTGATGTGTGCTGTGTTCAGTCATGCCCGACGCTCTGCCACCTCATGGACTGTAGCCCACCAGGCTCCTCTGTCCATGGGATTTTCTGGGCAAGAGTACTGAAATGGGTTGCCGTTTCCTACTCCAGGGGTCTTCCATATCTGACTTACAACAGTAATTCATTTTGAATGGATGAATGGACGAATAAAGTCAACACCCAAGCAAATATTCCCAGAGGAACCTCAAGACCCAATGATGGAATATAAGTAACTGATGAATTAATGGAGAAATAATTTCAACAGAGTTGAATTTTATTTTAATTTTTCAAACCATATCATACAACTCAGTGTAGCTCATTTCATTACTAAGAATTCCTTAATACCCCTGTTGGCATGACTTCAGATTGAATTTGACTGACTTATACTCACCAAAATGGAGCTCCAGAATGGATATCCTGAAATAAATATAAAGGGAAACCTTGGGTATGGATCTTCCAAGGTGAAAAGGAGAACAATTCCAAAAGAAAAGTTCATCACCCCAAACAGGATCTGGACAGCCTGCAAATAGAGGAGAACATCCTGGTGAGAAGAAATCAGAGAGGTGGGTTTCCTGTCTGAAAATTTAGAAGATCTCCTTCTGCTTAAAAGCATTTGGCAATCACCCCCGTTTATAAGTAAGGCAAGTAGATGCTTCTTTATGATGACAGTAGAAGCTTCTACAGATATTTTCTTGATCCCTCTGTCTAATGATTGATGAGAGGTAAAATGATCTAATTCACTGCTCCTGAAAATGTAGTCCATGGATTGGTAACATTAGGATCACCTGGGAATTAGAAATATAGACTCTCAGGTCATATCCTGTACTTACTAAAAAGACTCTCCAGGTGAGACTGAGAAGTCTGTGTCTTAAACTCTCCAAGCATCAGGGAAATGCAAAGAAAGACCACAAATAGATATCACTTCACACCTATTAGGATGGCGGTTATAAAAAAGACAAGGAAACAAATGCTAGAGAGGATATTGAGAGAAGGGAACCCTTGTACACTTTTGGTGGGAATGTATCACTACGGCAGACAGTATGGAGATTTCTCAAAAAGTGAAAAATAGTACTGCTGTGTGGTCCGGAAATTCCACTTGTGGGTATATCTCCAGAGGAAATGCAGTCACTATCTCGAAGAGCTATCTACACTCTCGAGTTAATTGCAACATTATTCACAATAGGCAAGACAGAGAGACAGCCTAAAGGTTCATCAGCAGATGGGTGGATAAAGACACACACACACACACACACACACACACGCACAGGAGTATTATTCAACCACAAAAGGAAATTCTGCTGTTTACAACAACGTGGATGGATCTTGTGGGCATTAGGCTAAGTGAAGTAAGTCAAAAGAAAAGGCAAATACCATATTATGTCCTTTATAAGCTGAATCTAAAAACTTCAAACTCAGGACTTCCCTGGTGGCGCCATGGTAAAGAATCCACCTGCCAATGAAGCAGACGCGGGTTCGATCCCAGGTCCGGGAAGATCCCACATGCCAAGGGTGACCTAAGCCCATGCGCTACAACTATTGATCCTGAGCCGGGAAGCCATAGCTTCTGAACCCTGCTCATCGACTGCAGAGCGGCCCCTGCTCGCCGACTGCAGAGCGGCCCCTGCTCACTGCAGCCGGAGAAAAGCCCGCACAGCAGTGAAGACCCAGCGCAGCCAAAAATAAATGAAATTATTTTAAAAAAGAAACATCAAACTCACAGGAACGGAGAGTAGGATAGTGATTGCCAAGGGCTGGGGGGCAGGGGAAGTGGGGAGATGTTTGTCAAAGGGAACAAATGTTTGGTTTTAAGTTCCGGGATCGAGGGTCCAGCATAGTCACGGTGGTTAGCAAGACAGCATTGTGGACTTAAAACTTGCCAGGAGAGCAAGCTTTAATGTTCTCAGCAGGACGCCCGCAATAAAAACAACAATTGTGTGAGGCGAAGCAGTGATAACCAACCTTGCTGTATAAACATTTTGCAATATGTATGTGTATCAAATCATCACATCGTACACCTTAAATTTACACAATGTTATATGTCAATTATGTCTCAGTAAACCTGGGGGAGAAACCTCAAAGTCTTTGTCATATAAGTGGTAGAGTTTGAAAAACACTAAATTCCAGATCACCATAGCACAGGGAGCTTAGCTGCTCTGTGATGACCTCCGTGAGTGGAAAAGGAGGAAGACTTGAGAGGGAGGGGATAAATGTGCACATATGGCGGATTCATGATGCTCTGCTGCACGGCAGAAATTAACACGTCATTGTGAAGCAATTGTGCACGCGTGCTCAGTCGCTCAGTTGTGTCCGACTATTTGTGACCCTATGGACTGTAGCCCACTAGGTTCCTCTGTCCATGGGATTTTCCAGGCAAGAATACTGGGGTAAAATGCCATTTCCTGCTCCAGGAGGTCCACCCCGCACCCCATGTCTCCTGCATTGGCAGGCAGATTCTTTACCACTGAGTCACCTGGGAAGCTAATTATACTCCAATAAAAAAATAATAAATCACCATACCAGCCTGGCCTCAAGTAGTGGACAGCCAGAAAAACCCTTCTGCTGATGACCAGTCCTCTGAGCCTGTGGCGGTACCGTCATCTCCCGGGGCCCAGAGCACCCCCTATCTTTTCTACATTTCTCTGTTTTTTCTCTCCGCACCACGTTTGTGATGCCCTACAACACCAAGTAGTGTTTTGGTTGGTGAGAATGATGCAATGGTTAGAAGGTATACAGTGTATGAGTCTGCGTCTTCTGTCTTCATTTTCCCAGTCCACCTTCTAAACATTAAGCTCCTTACTTCCATAGCAACTACTGTTTGAAAAGGTACGTTGTACATGGTGCCATCCTCACCTCCAGACTCACGTGTTTGGCTCTCGTCAAACACCAGCACGGGAGTGTCCCACTACCACCTTGCATTCCATGTGCCAGAACCAAGTTCCCTTTTCTCCCTTTAAAGCTCTCTTCTTTCTACCCTCTCTTTCTTTGCTGTTAGCATCGTCTTTTTCTGAGGCTTAGTCTTAAGGCCATCTTCTGCTCTTTGAATGTCCCTTGACCCCCTGCATTCAGAAAGTAACCAAGCTTTCCTCTTCCCTCTGTCCTCAAAGGTTTTGCTCTTTCCTTTTCTTCTGTCTTCTGGGGCACCTGTTTCACACGCCCTGAGTCCCTCCCGTGTGTGTGCCTATGTGCGCATATCCTCGGCCTTTCTCCATCTGCAGTTGGGAAGTTTATCCCCTTCTCCCTTCCTTCCTTGCCGTGAGGTCTTCCAGCAGACACACCTCCTCTTCTGCTTAAGGCCTAAATGTTCCCGGGCGGTTACTGCTCCTGCCGTGAGAAAGCTTGATACTTGGGGAGCAAGTTCAGCTCAGTGGCTGCTACCATCCGCCTAAACTATTAAAATTGTTTTCTCACTGGTCTTTCTGCACCAGCATCCATTTTCCTTGTTTAACAGTGTAAAAGAGAAGCCCAATCCCATTACTTTTTTTCAGTATTATTTGAAACATAGTGGTCATCAAATTCATTCACAGAAGTGTTGAAAATGTTCTCCGGCCTCCACCCCCTCAATGGGTCAGGAAGATCCCCTGGAGAAGGAAATGGCACTCCAGTATTCTTGCCTGGAGAATCCCATGGACGGAGGAGCCTGGTAGGCTACAGTCCACAGGGTTGCAAAGAGTCGGACACGACTGAGCGACTTCACTCACTCACTCAGTTCTAGAACAAGGTCTGGAGACTCGGTATATATTTTATAAAGCTCCTTAGGTTATTTTATTGATTTTATAGACTGGAAAATATTAATACTTATCTATGTTATAAAATCTGAGTAAGGATGGTTTATAGGGTTCCTGGAAATTAGGTCTCCAAATTACTTTCCTGGTTACTTCTCCTCACCACTTAGTATTTTTTTAACATCATGGTAAAGTGTACATATAAAATTTATCATTCTTACCATTTTATTTAGAATAGTAAGCTTTATTTTTAAAAGTAGTTTTAGAATCACAGAAAAATTGAGTAGAAAATGCAGAGTTTCCATATATCACCCTATCCCCTTCCTTCACCTCCTACCCAAATATCAACATCTCCCACCAGACGGTGCTTTTGTTAAAACTGATGAACCAGCATCGACACATGACTGTCAACCAGAGATCATAGTTTACACTGGGCATCACTCTTTGTGTTGTGTTCCAGGGCTTTGGGGAAATGTATAATGTCACATATTCACCCTTATGCTATTGTACAAAATAGCTTTTCCTGCCCTAAGAATCCTCCGTTCTCCACCTCCTCATCCTCCCTCCCCTCCTCGTTCCCTGGCACCACTGATGGTTTTGTCTCTGGAGTTTTGCTTTTCCAGAGCTTCGTACGGTTGGCATCACGTGATAGTAGGTGGCCTCTGCAAGCCGGCCGCCTTGGCTCAGCAGTGCGTGCTCTAGGTCCTCCTTGTCCCTCGTGGCCTGAGGCTTGTTGCTGCGTGCTGCTGAGTAATATTCCGCTGTGTGGATGTACCACGCTTTACTTATCCATCCTGGTTGTTTCTTAGCTTGTCCTCCTCTCATCCTCTCACATCCTTTAAGCCTAGCTTTTTTCTCCCAGCTCTCCCTTGCCATTCATGAGAGCTGTGCCACCAGGAACTTTTGTCCACTGTGCTTTCTCCATCTAGAATATTCTACCTCCCTCCTCTCTGCTTTCTAAAATTGCATCACTTCTTCTGTGTTCAGATTTGCCGTGATGTTGTCTCATCCCCTTAGCTGGAAGTGACTGTTTCCCCTCTGGGTTCTCCTGCCTCACACCAATACCATTTATGACTTTTAGTAAATGCTACATTGAAATGTAGCTATTAACATTTTCATTCTATTAGTTTTAAATTATTTATTTTCTCTCCTCAGTGAAAGAAACAAGATTGTGTTTGTTTTTATAGGCCCTATAATGTTAACCATAGTTTCTTGCATGTAGTTTAATAACATGTATTTCAAAAATAATTTTCATTCTTCAGCAGAACTTTGGGTGTCATTATATCTGAATAGATGTTAATGCAGTTTAGACTGATGGCCCCATTCCTCATGTCAGTGGACCATATTTATGTACTAATCTCTTTATTTTTCCTGAAAAAAATATTGATTTATTTCTATTTTCTGTTCTTAGAGGTTTGGGTATTGAAAGGATATTTTCTAAGATTTGGGCAATATTATAGCTTCAAATGGCTTCCCTAGTGGTTCAGACAGTAAAGAATCTGCCTGCAGTGCAGGAGACCTAGGTTAAATCCCTAGATAGGGAAGATCTCCTGAAGCAGGGAATGGCCACTCCAGTATTCTTTCCCAGAGAATTCCATGGACAGAGGAGCCTGGTGGGCTATAGTCTACGGAGTCACAAAGAGTTGGACACTACTGAGCTACTAACATCTTCACTTTCATAGCCTCAAACATACCTGAATCCCCACATTGTCTGAAAAGAAGATTGCTAAATAATCGATAATTAATGTTGATGAAGTGGATAGATGAAGATTTACAGTATTAAGGAGATTTTCTGCAAAAAGTTTCCACATACACAAATACCATATCATTGTTGTCAAACTGAATTTTGATTTTTCATTGGGAAAATATGAAACTGCAGAACTGAACAACCTGAGGTATAGAATTCAGCCTGTTGACTTCTATTCAATTTTCTCTTTCCTTTCTTTTTTCTGAACTTGAATGGAAAAAAATCGTACAGGTAGTCAGTTTGGGGATTTTTACTATGTGACTTTTAAGAGTTCAGGGATCTTGGCTTATTCATTTAATGTTTTCCTTTCCATAGCATCTTACACATGATTGATATAGAAGTGATATATATCTCCTGAATTTAACGAACATAAACTTTGGAACTGACTCCTACCTTGAAACATGGTGTCACCAACCATAAAGAAAACAAAAGGACAATGTAAAGAATGGGAGAAAATATTTGCAAATGATGCAGCTAACAAAGGCTTAATTTTCAAAGCATACAAATAGCTCATACAACTCAACAACAAAAAAAACAGCCCAATAAACAAATGTATAGAATATGAATAGGTATTTCTCCAATGAAGACATACAGATGGTCAACAGGCACGTGAAAAGATGCTCAACATTACTAATTATTAAGAAATGAAAAGCTACAAGGAGGTACCACCTTACACTGGTCACAATGACCATCATTAAAAATATATGCAAAAATAAATGCTGGAGAGGCTGTGGATAAAAGGAAACCATCCTACACTGTTGATGGGAGTGGAAAACTGGAGGTTCCTTTAAAAACTAAAAACGGTATTGTCATATGATCCAGAAATCCCCTTCTTGAGCATATATCCATGCAAAATTATAATTAAAAAGGATACATACACTGCAGTCTTCATGAAAAGTGAAAGTCGCTCAGTCGTGTCCGACTCTGCAACCCAGTGGACTATACACTCCACGGGATTCTCCAGGCCAGAAGACTGGAGTGGGTAGCCATTCCCTCCTCCAGGGGATCTTCCCAACCCAGGGATTGAACCCAGGTCTCCCACATTGCAGGCGGATTCTTTACCAGCTGAGCCACCTGGGAAGCCCAAAAATACTGGAATGAGTAGCCCATTTTCTAGTATCCCTTTTCTAGTGGATCTTCCCAACCCAGGAATCGAACTATAGTCTCCTGCATCGCATGCAGATTCTTTACTAGCTGAGATATGAGGGAAGCCCTTGCAATGATCATAGCAGCACTGTTTTCAGTAGGCAAGACATAGAAGCAAGCTAAATGTTTTATCAAGAGATAAATAGAGAAGATATAGGTCTTCCCTTGTAGCTCAGTTGGTAAAGAATTTGCCTGCAGTGCAGGAGACCCGGGTTCAATCCCTGGGTCAGTAAGATCCCCTGGAGAAGGAAATGGCGACCCACTCCAGTATTCTTGCCTGGAGAATCCCATGGACAGAGGAGCCTGGCAGGCTACAGTCCTTGGGCTCTCAAGAGTCAAACATGACTGAGTGACTAAAGCACCGCCACCATGGTTTATATTACTTAGCTATAAATGGAATGAAATAATCTCATTTGCAGCAACACTGATGGGCCTAGAGCTTATCACTAAGAGAAGTAAGTCAGAAAGAGACAAATACCTTATGATATCATTTAGATGTGGAATCTAAAATATGACATAAACAAACTTATCGATGAAACAGAAACAGACTCAGAGACCCAGAAAACAGACTTTGGTTTCCAGAGGGGAGGGGAGGTGGGGGACAGGGTTGGATTGGGGCTTCAGGGTTTGCAGGTGCGAGCTGTTATATCTAGTGTGAATAGACAACAAGGTCCTACTCTACAGCGTAGGAAACCATATTCAGTACCCTGCGATAAATCATAATAGAAAAGAATGTATGTATAGCTGAATCACTTTGCTGCACAGCAGAAAGTAACACAACTTTGTAAATAAAGTACACTTCAGTAAAATAAATTTAATCAGCATCATTCTACCATATATATGTATATATATACATATATATATATATTTTTTTTCCCCTTCTCTTCTTACCCACTGTCTTAGTTCAGGCTTCTTTAACAAAGTACCATAGACTGAGTGGCTTACAAACAGCAGAAATTTATTTCTCATAGTTCTGAAGACCCAAAGTCTGAGGTCAGATTTCCAGCATGGTTGGGTTCTGAAGGAGGTTCTCTGCCAGGTCGCAGAGGGCTGTTGTTGAAAGAAAGCTAGCTAGCTTTCTGGCCTCCTCACAAGGGCTCTAATCCCCTATTCATGCAGGCTCCACCATCATAACTAATGACCTCCCGAAAACCCCATGTCCAAATACCGTCACATTACGATTAGGATTTCAAATACAAATTTGGGGGCTAACAAACATTAAGCCTCTAACATACCCTCTGTAGAATTTACATGGGGGAAAATCTTACTCACCCCTAAGATTTTCATTCTTGTAGCAAGGAATTTTGGAAAGGGCATGCTAGAGTCATAGGTTGTGCCTGTAACGTGCCCTGACTGAAATTCGGGCGTAGTGATGTCTGGAGGAAACACTAGAAACACAGGGCTGTGTGCAGCTCCTGAATCCATGATGGCGTAGTCGAGAGTTTGAAGTGAAGCAAAAAAAATGCTTTAGTTGATGCTTCAGCCTAGATCATGTTCTTCTGTACCAAGGCTGTCTGAAGCACTGCCATTGTTGTGGTTGGTCTTGGAATTATAGAACCACTGAGTCATAGTCATGGAATCTCAGGACTGGTCAAGATCTCAAGAAGGTTAGTGAGTAAAAGGCCCAGATCTGGGGTCAGAGGATCTGACCAGTAGACCTGAACCAGTCAGGAACTCACTGTGATCTTGGGCAAGCCATAGCCCCCTCTTGGTTTCAGCCTCCTTATCTGTGCACTGATTAGTTTGGACTAAATGGTCTATAAAGACATTTCAATTCTGAAATAAATGAATTTTATGGACATTTATTCTAGTTCCCTATCTTCAGACAGGTAGAAAACAAGACCTCTCAGGCCACAGAATTAATTAGCTACATCTTGAAGCAGACGTCGTGTCTATTTAGCCTGTCACTTTTGTTTTTTGCCAGCTGACTTTATTAGCTTCAGTTCAGTTCAGTTCAGTTGCTTAGTTGTGTCTGACTCTTTGGGACCCCATAGACTACAATACACTAGGCTTCCTTGTCTATCACCAACTCCCAGAGCTTGCTCAAACTCATGTCCATCAAGTCGGTGATGCCATCCAACCATCTCTTCCTGTTGTCCCCTTCTCCTCCTGTCTTCAATCTTTCCCAGCATCAGGGTTTTTTCCAATGAGTCAGCTCTTTGTGTCAGGTGGCCAAAGTATTGGAGTTTCAGCTTCATCATCAGTCCTTCCAATGAATATTCAGGGTTGATTTCCTATAGGATTGACTGCTTTGATCTCTTTGCAGTCCAAGGGACTCTCAAGAGTCTTCTCCAACACCACAGTTCAAAAGCATCAATTCTTTGGCACTCAGCTCTCTTTATGGTCCAACTCTCACATCTGTACATGACCACTGGAAAAACCATAGCTTTGACTAGACGGACCTTTATTAGCTTAGCTGTGAACAAACCGCTTCAAGACTCAGTGGCTTCAAACAGCCACCATTTGATATTGCTCACAGTTCTTTGGGTTCTGTTGGGTGATTCTGCTGGTCCGGTCCAGCTCAGCTCTTCTCTTTCAGGCTTTCTCATGCATCTGCGGTTAGCTAGTGGAGAGACCATAGCTAGATGATTTAGTATGACTTCCGTCACATATCTGGGCTTCTCAGGTGGCTCTTGTGGTAAGGAACCCGCCTGTCAATTCAGGAAACAGAAGAGATGGTGGTGCAATTCCCAGGTTGGGAAGGGCCCCTGGAGGAGGGCATGTCAATCCACCCCAGTATTCCTGCCTGGAGAATCCCTTGAACAGAGAAGCCTGGCGGACTGCAGTTCATGGGGTCACAAAGAGCCGGACACAAGTGACTTGGCACGCGTGCACGCAGTCACTTGTCTGGCAGGTGGTGGACCCTCACGTCTCTAATGGTTTTCGAACGTCTCCTGAATCATGTATGCTCATGTCCCACTGATCACTGGCATCAGATGGCATGGACAGCCCAGATTCAAGGGACAAAAATGGACGGCAGTATCCTCAGAGGAGGAGCTGCTCTCTTAGTGCATGGATGAAGAGGACGGAAGAACTGTGTTTTTTATACCTTCTGTGTTGGCATCCTCTGTTTAAATCACATCTGCCTACTTTGAAATTGCTGATATGGCAGTATCTAGCCATATGCCAGTTAGAACACCTTAAAAGTTCCTTTCTCTGAATTTACCTTCTTTCATTTAATTTTCCATGGACATAGAATCCTAAAGGTGATCGTTCTCTATGAAAATCCTTTGATGCTGAGTTAGTGTTCTCGAAGGTAAGCAAACTGTATTCCAGATACTTTATAATGTGCCATTTCATCCTTATCACTCAAGTTTTAGCTTTCCTCTGGATCTTTTCCAGTTTCTCTTTCTCCCCTACCCACTTCTCTAAGCATGATGATTAGAACATTGCAGTAATAGCTATCTGACAAATGTGGGAGCTGAGCTTTATTATGCTTTAATTTATGCAAGTTAATTCTGGAGATATATTGAGTGGAAGACTCAATCCTTAGAGCATAGAAATTTAGAATTAATTCCAAGCCTTTTTATTTACTAGTTATGGAGTCTTGGCCAAGTGATATATTAACTAACATACCCGTATTAACTCACATGTTCATTAAAATATTTCATTCCTTGTTAAAAATGGGAATACTAATTGTTGCTTTGATAGCTCAGTTGGTAAAGAATCTGCCTGCAATGCAGGAGACGCTGGTTCGATTCCTGGGTTGGGAAGATCCCCTGGAGAAGGGAAAGGTTCCCCACTCCAGTATTCTGGCCTGGAGAATTCCATGGACTGTATAGTCCGTGGGGTTGCAAAGAGTCAGACACGACTGAGTGACGTTCACTTTCAGGATAATTGAGAATGAACTATAAAGCATCTGGCATGTAATGGGTGTTATATAAATTGTAATAAAAACAATAGCAGTAAGTGTTATTTCTGTTGTTATTACCACTTTAATCATGGTGGCCAGATGTTTGGTTTTATGTTACATTTGCTTTATTTCCGAAGTTAAGTTTGGTTTATTCATCAACTAAATGTCCTATGTGTTTTTATAAGGACATTGGAAATGTCACATGGAATTAGTCCAGAAGTTTTTTGTTTGTTTGTTTGTTTTTTAACCATTTCTAGTTTAGAACAGTTACTTTTCTGAATGTTTAAAGTTTGATTGTCTTCTTACTTCCAGTATTGCTACTGTAAAGTGCTTTAAAATGACTCCTCTGTTGGTGTCAATATCTGGGTCGTTTGTAGATTGGTTTGGAGACTGGTTTCTGTGAGGCAGGGCCAGGTTAGGCAGGAGTTGGACAGAGAGCAAGAGAGCAGCGATCTTATGAGGTCTGACTATTCAGGAGTTAACGTAGACAGAAGTTATCGATGAGTTTGCAGAGAGTTCCAGACTCTAATCCATGCCACTTGATAATAGCTTGTACAGCCTCTTCTTGACCAGGTAATTTCTTGCCCTTGAGCTGGCCTGTTCTTTTTGCCCCTGCACCTAGTCTTAGCACTTGCCTCTAAGAATTGCTGTTACTGGCTGTTCAAAAAGGAAGTAGAGAACAAATATTGATAGATCTCTTGAAAATAGAAATGAAAGTCAGAAAGAAAACCTCAGTAGACAGTTTTGATAAGAAGTAGAGAAAATTAACCATAATGCAGAAAAGAAGAGCAAGAAAAAAGAAAATAGAAAGAATATAATAATAAGTCTAATTCAGGAGTTTCAATAGCAGTTACAGAAAGAGAAAAACCAGGGGTATAAAATAATTTAAAAACTTACATTTGAATACCCAGAAATATTGATGAAAATAGACCCATATGACTAAATTTCAGAACAGTTGCTACAAATGAAACACCTTTGAAGATTCCAAGAGGAAAAAAAAGTCAAGTCACATATAAAAGACTAGAAATATTAGTATTGGGATTTTTCAGTAACAATACTGGAAATGAGAAGACAATCAGCCTTTAAAAATTCAGAAGAGTAATTGTTCTAAACTAGAATTTTATACGCCAACTCAACCAAACCATGCAACTATTGAGAGGATATAAATTACAACATTTTCAGACAGGCACAATCTCCAAATTTTATCACCCATGTGCTATTTCTGAAAAGGCAGCTGGCATGTTCATTAGTTATTAGTTATTAAAGAAAATGTAAATTAAACCTACAATGAGCTATAACTACAAATTTAGCAGAATGGTTAAAATAGAAAACTGAGTAGTACGAACACTTGTGACGATGCAGAGAAATAGGATCTCTCATACACTGCTGGTGGGAATGTAAAAATGCTGGTGGGAATGTAAAAATGTAAAGCCACTCTGAAAAAGAGTTTGGAAGGGTCTTACAAAACTTTACATGTACTTACCATGTAACCCAGAAATTGTACTCTTGTACATTTACCCCAGAGAAATGAAACTGTTTTCACACAGAAATCAGCACATGAATGTTTCTAGCAGCTTTATGCTTAAGAGAAAACTATATTATAAACAACCCAAATGTCCTTCAGTAGATGAATGGTTAAACAAAATCTGGTACAACCATGCAACCATACATAGAATCCTACTCAGCAATTAAAGAGAATGGACTATGAACAAAGCTAGAGGAGGTGAAGAAATTCAAGCTGAGCTATTTCAAATCCTGAAAGATGATGCTGTGAAAGTGCTGCACTCAATACGCCAGCAAATTTGGAAAACTCAGCAGTGGCCACAGGACTGGAAAAGGTCAGTTTTCATTCCAATCCCAAGGAAGGACAATGCCAAAGAATGTTCAAACTCCCACACAGTTGTACTCATTTTACATGCTATCAAGGTAATGCTCAAAATCCTGCAAGCGAGCCTTCAACAGTATACAAATTGAGAATTTCCAGATGTACAAGCTGGATTTAGAAGGGACAAAGGACAGAGATCAAATTGCCAACATATACTGGATCATGGAAAAAGCAAGAGAATTCCAGAAAAACATCTACCTCATCTTCATTGACTATGCCAAAGCCTTTGACTGTGTGGATCACAACAAACTGTGAAAAATTCCTCAAGAGATGGGAATACCAGACCACCTGACCTGCCTCCTTAGAACACTGTATCCAGGTCAAGAAGCAACAGTTAGAACAACAGACTGGCTGAATATTGGAAAAGGAGTGCTTCAAGGCTGTGTACTGTCACCCTGCTTATTTAACCTATATGCATAGTACATCAGGAGAAATGCCAGGCTGGAGGAAGCACAAGCTGGAATCAAGATTGCCGGGAGAAATACAATAACCTCAGATATGCAGATGACACCATCCTAATGGCAGAAAGCGAAGAGAAACTAAAGAGCCTCTTGATGAAGGTGAAAGAAAAGAGTGAAAAGACTGGCTTAAAATTCAGCATTCAGAAAATTAAGATCATGGCATCTGGTCCCATAACTTCATGGCAAATAGATGAGAAATAATGGAAACAGTGAGATACTTTATTTTCTTGGGCTCCAAAATCAGTGCAGATGGTGACTGCAGCCATGAAATGAAAAGACTCTTGCTCCTTGGAAGAAAAGTTATGACCAACCTAGGCAGCATATTAAAAAGCAGAGACATTACTTTGCCAACAAAGGTCTATCTAGTAAAAGTTATGGTTTTTCCAGTGGTCATATATGGATGTGAGAGTTGGACTATAAAGAAAGCTGAGCCCTGAAGAATTGATGCTTTTGAACTGTGGTGTTGGACGAGACTCTTGAGAGTCCCTTGGACTGCAAGGAGATCCAACCAGTCCATCCTAAAGGAAATCAGTCCTGAATGTTCATTGGAAGGACTGGTGCTGAAGCTGAAACTCCAATACTTTGGCCACTCGATGGGAAGAACTGACTTGTTGGAAAAGCCCCTGATGCTGGGAAAGATTGAAGCTGGGAGGAGAAGGGGATGACCGAGGATGACACAGTTGGATGGCATCCATCTACATGATGGAAATGAGTTTGAGTAGGCTCTGGGAGTTGGTGATGGACAGGGAGGCCTGATGTCCATGGGGCCGCAGAGTCAGACATGACTGAGTGACTGAACTGAACTGAACTGAACTACAACTAAACACTCTCACACACACAAATGAATGCAGGATAAAAGATGACAAAAACTGAACAGTTCAAGTAACTGTAGTGTACCAGTGTCAGTTTCCTGGGTTTGATCTTATGTCTCATCTACCTAAGATGTAACCAGTTGGATGATACAAGTGAAGGGTATGCCACACTCTTATCTTTGCAGCTTCAAAGAATTTTGAATGAGTTTATAACTACTTTAAAATGTAAAAAAAAGAAAAACTTTACAGGGCTTGAATTGTAAAAAATGCATACTGAAGTATGAAATGTAAAGTATGTGTGTGTATTCATTTTTGTTTCTGTGTTACAAAGTCATGCAGAAAAAATGTTCGTCATAACAGGAAAATCAATAAATATGTTATATATGGAGAAAGGGGGGGAAAGTTACTGGAATGTGTGATTTTGTTTCTTGTTTTTGCTTTCTTAACAAAGGAGGACAGCAAAAGAGAGAAATAAATGAGATATGAAGTGAAAGAGGGTCTTAAAAAAAAAAATCCCAAGATGGTGACAAAGCAATCCTGAGATGACAGCTGGGTACC
The DNA here is from genome assembly GCF_963930625.1 of Muntiacus reevesi. Classification (NCBI taxonomy): domain Eukaryota; kingdom Metazoa; phylum Chordata; class Mammalia; order Artiodactyla; family Cervidae; genus Muntiacus; species Muntiacus reevesi. The sequence continues at coordinate 741,045 of NC_089257.1, forward strand.
AGTGATGGAGAGTGAGCAGCCTGAACATCTCCAGTAGAAATTTCTTCAAAATGATGAAACTGATACAATTTGTAGTATGAATCATTGTGTTAAGAGAACTTAGAAAAACTAGTGGAGAGTTTTGGGTTGAAAAGCGAGAAGAAAAAGAAAAACCATAATTCCAGGGGAAAAAATCACTGTTCAAATTTAAAAAATAGTAAATAGTTCAGCTCTGATGGCGTATATTGTCATAAAGATGTAAACAACAAATCCTCTGACCAAAACTGCGAGCTTTTCAGAGAGCGCTGGGGATGGGAGGTGTTCGCGTATGTGTTTGTTGGGGTTTGGAAAAAAGTTAAATCTTGATCTTCCATTGAGAGAAGACCAGTGTTTTTCCACTTTTTCAAATCAGGGTATTCATAGAACATGATATTTGTCTGGTTCAGGCTGAATTTGAAATATTTTGAGTTCCAAATGGGCCTACCTGTGACTCAAGATAGTTTTGTATGGCTAGCTGATTTTTTAAACCATGTAAATAAATAACTGTGATTATTGAAATCATAAAAAAAGAGGCTACTTCTACTGTGACAAGGCAAGTTAATGTATTAGAGGGAAAAATCTTACATCGAAATATGTTGAATCATTTTCCTTCTCCCCTTATCACCCATCAAGGGTGTGATACAAAGAATTATGGCCCCCAAGAAAATCCCATGGCCTAATTTCCAGGACTATGAATACAATGAAATATCACACCCATGAATATGTTACCTTAAGTGACAGAAGGAACTTCACACAGTTACTGAGCTTACTTTACAATAGGGAGATTGGCCTGGATTATTTGAATGGGTTCAGTGTAATCACAGGACATCTTAAAAGCAGAAGTAGAAATTTGAGAAGGACTTGACAGACCACTGCTGGCTTGAAGGTGGAAGGAGCCACATGAGAAGAAATGCAAGTGTCTTTTAGGAGCAGAGAGTGGCCCCTGGCAGACAGACAGCAAGGAGACAGGGACTCGTGCCTGCAGCTGCGAGTTCCTGTCTTCTTCCACTGACAAACGAGCTAGGAAGAAAATCCCAAGCCTCAGAACCACAGATCTGGCCGGAGACCCTGAGCAAGTTACCCGTGCTGCTCTTCAGTCCCTAGGCCGTGTCCGCCTCTTCACCACCCCGTGGGCAGCAGCACGCCAGGCTCCTCTGTCCTTCTGTGTCTCCCGGAGTTTGCTCAGATTCGCATTGATGGAGTCGATGGTGCTGTCTGATCTGATCTGCTGCTGCTGCCTTCTCTCCCGCCCTCAATCTTTCCCGTTATCAGAGTCTTTTCCAATGAATCGGCTCTTTGCACCAGCTGGCCCAAGTACTGGAGCTGGTGACGTAACCTGACTGCTGACCTATGGAGACTGAGAGAGGATGAAGTTCTGTTGTTTCAAACAGCTGTGTTCGTGGCCGCCTGTTACACGTGCTGTGCTGTGCTTCATCCCTCAGTCGTGTCTGACCCTTTGTGACCCCGTGGACCGAGGCCCAGCCAGCACCTCTGTCCTTGGGGACGCTCCAGGTAGGAACACTGAGGGTTGCCGTGGCCTCCCCAGGGAGTCTTCCCAACCCAGGGATGGAACCCAGGTCTCCCGCATTGCAGCAGATTCTTCACCGTCTGAAGCACCAGGGAAGCCCAAGAATACTGGGGTGGGTAGCCTCTCCCTTCTCCAGGGGATAGAGTTTTTTCCATTTTGAGCAAGATTTGAAATATGTTGTTTTTTGTTATTGTTGTTGCCTTAGCCACTCTTATTCTGAATAACTTCTGTGACAGATAATTCTGTCTTTCCTCAGCCTAGTACCATAAAAGGCTTCCCTCCTAGGTCACAGTCCAGCTGAATGTTTAGCAATGGGTTTAATCTCTGCAGCTATTTATGGACAATGCTCAGTTCTCTACAGATCTCAGCATCTTCTGGGCCCTAGATTCTCTCCATCTGACCAGGACAAGAGAGAAAGAAGAGATTGTGAGAATAATGCAGGCCCTTTGGGGGTCAAGCCTGGAAGTGGGGAGCATCACGTCATCAGCATTCCACTGGTGACAGTCACCTTCCCACCTCCTAGCTGTGGGATGTTCAGTCTAGCAAATTAAAGTGCACTTCTGGATAACCAGCTCGTTTTTCCCAAGGTTTCTTGGCAACTGTAGGTATAAGGTAGTAGCATCAGAAAATCGGGTCTTCCCAATATTACCGCCCCACCTCCCCCCAAAAAAACCCAATAATGATTCTAGGAGAAACATGCTATGTTTAAAATAAGGTAGTAAGAAAACCCTTGGATTGCCTTTAAGTGAATCATAAATGCTCTGGTTCCCTCCCTCCTTTCGCACCTTGTCTTTATAAACAGCTGCTTCACGAGTGACACCCCTTTATTGGCTCCTATACACACCGGTTCTGTCAACTCTACACCCACCCAGATCCACTGATGGGATGGCGTCAGTATCTCAGAAGGGGGAAGCAAGGGGAACACTTGGGCCACTCCAGCAGCTGGCAGAGGGGGAAGCACGCCTTTTCCCGAGTGGTATTTTCATCTTGCTTTTACCCTAAGATTCTTCAGCAGCAGCCCAGCCTGCCCAGACCCCGGTGGGTCGGCGGGGAGAGGAACAGCTGGCGTTTCTCTGGGTGGCCAGTGGCAACTCTGCAGTCTCCACCTGCCCGAGGACTGGGTTGAATTAGAAAAATGCCCGTCTTTTTTTTTAACCGATGTAGAAACTCTGTTTTCTTCCTAAGACACAGTTTTTACAGCTGTTTGAAGTTTGTATATTTTTCTCTACTGCAGAGCTTACACAAAATTGAAGAAGAATGTTAATGTTCAATTTTTATTATCCTGTATTTAAAAGGTTTTTTTCTTTCTTTTTTTTTTTTTTTTGGTGGATCTATTTGTTAATGGACCAAAAAAATGAGTATTCCCAGCCAAAAACAAGCACACGGCCAGTCTCTCCAGCTGTGTCACTGCCCGACTGCATGTGATTTCAATCGCCTGTAGGTGAAGGCCCCAAGCTTATGCTTATGTTTTTAAACATAGTTTACTGAATCCCTACTAGAAAGATCCTTTGTGCAAAATCCTGTAGAAGACATAGATATAGCGCAATCTTGGGGTAGTCATAAGAATACGAGAGAACTAGGAGAGTGTCCGTGATTTCAAAAAAGAAGGAAGTTGAAGAGATATTCCTGAAATACTATTTTAAACTTCTAGAAATAGAAAAAGGAAAAAAAAATGCAGAAGTCAACAAGGGTGGTAAATATTAGCGGGGGGGAAAAAGGTTGGTGAATAACCCCAAATGTATCAAACACAGTTCAAGGAGAAAGAAGATTGCAAATGTAATCAGGCTTGGAGGAGGGAGGGTAACTGACGGCTTGTGATCACACAGTTTCCTTTGCCCACTGAGGGTGAAGCTGTATGTCATGAGTTTATGAAACTGGAAGTGGTAAGCGGAGGCATATGAAGGGCAGTGGAGTTTCCCTCGCTTCATGAGTCTGTCATAATTTCTACTGTGACTTCTGCATCTCTTCCCTTCCCGGCCTCCTACTTCCCTGTCCCTAGGTAAGTTTTATTCTCTCTCTTCACCACGTTCTATACTCACTGCCACATCTGATCTCATTAACTGAACAAAGTCCATGTCCTCAGATTTGGAGGGGGGAGTAAGTTGGGTGATTGGAAACAGCCAAACAGAATCATGGTGGGATTGATTTTTATTCCTTGCCAACTCTTTCGGTCCTTGAGCCCTTAGAGAGCCATGTAGACTTCTTCCTGGTTGACTTACTGAGCTATAATATACAAAAGAGAAGGCAAAATGTGTTAGCACCATGGAAGAGCAAGTCCATTAAATATTAAGCTGTAAAAGAAATTAGTGATCATAAACTGAGACACTAACCTTGATAACAGAGTTTAAATGTGAATTATTTCTTCACCCCCAGAAAGTTCAGATATAGTATTAATATTTGTTCTCATTTTATTATAATTAAGGACACATCCTTTGAGTGTTTTGTATGCCCTTTGTTTTCTGGTGAGTAAATAAGGTAGTAACCACACCTGAGAACATAGGTTGAAGATTGTTTTTCCCTAATTTGGTCCCAAAACTAGGAGTGGTGCAGTGTGTGGGAGAGTCTGCACGTTAGCCCGAGTCTTCAGATTGCTGTCTTTCTTTTGAGTCACAGGAGGCAGAAGCTAAAGGCGGGTCTCCTTTGCTTACAGCTGAGCAACTTGATGGGTCTTGTTTCACATCTTGTCCTGAATTTTTATCAGACATATAGGCATGATACGTGTCTTGTACTGAGCTTTGGTAGGAAGAACAGTTAGAATCTGGTTTTACGTCTTCTGATTGCAGGTCAGTTGGGCTTTGACTTATTCTGCAACTCATATCCTCTGATTTAATGTCCCTTGTTTGCACAGCGTCTGTTTCCGTATCTTGTTTCTGACTTCCTGTGGACTGAAGTTCCTGTGCTGAGCTTCGGTAGGAGAAACAGTTAAACGACTTCGCATCTTCTGATTGCACGTCACTTGGAGTCTGGCTTTTTCCACAGCTCAGATCCTCTGATCTGATGTCCCTTGTTTGCACAGCATCTGTTTCCATAACTTCTTTTTGGATTCCTGCGGATTGAAGGTCTTGTTGGTCTTTATCTTGGTGCTGACTGTCTTGTAGAACGTCTTGAGATTGTTCATCTGGGTCAGATGGAATAGTGGCATACAGAGTCTGGGTTTCTTGGAATAGAGATCTCTGCTTTCGGGATTCTTTCACTTGTAGATCTTGGGTTTGCCAGGTCTGGAAGTCCCAATTTTGGGAATGTTGCATTTCAAGTTGCCGTTCTCGTTTTTCCCATTCTCTACTTTTCCAGTCTTGGGTTCTCCATTCTTGGGATTGTTGGCCTAAAGATTGCCAGGTTTGGACTTTCCTGTCTGGAGACTGCCAGTCATGGTATTCCTGGATTTGCATATCTTGGTATAGCTGCCTTGGGGGTTTCTCCTCTTGGATTCGCAGGTTCTCAGCTTGCTGATCTGGGAGTTGCAGTAAGGTTTGACTAACTTGAATTTCCTTATCTAGATATTGCTTTTTTGGAGACAGCCAGCTTTTGATGTGCTTGTCTAGGGAGCTCCTCCTTGGAGACAGTTGGTCTTGAGTGTCCATGTCAAGGGGCTTCTGTTTTGCACACGGACAGCCTTTCCTTTGCTGTAGTTGGGAATGCTGCTTTGATGGTCTCCTGCTCTGAAGTCCCTCCTCAGGTTTCCATTCTTCGGTCATTAACATGACTTCTGATTTAATGTCTTGATATAATAAATGCACAGCTCTCTGTTCTTGAGATTGGACATTCTGTAGTTGAAAATCCAGAGACCGTTGGTCTAGGTGTTGCATATCAGAGGACCGCACAGACAGGAACGAGGTGGCTCCAAATGGTATGGCTTGTAATGGCAGGGCTTGTTTTTGGAAAGGGAGGTCTTGGGCAGGCATGTCTGGGGACGGTAGGTAGTCAGATAGCATGTCAGGGGACTGTGTATTTTGTGGTGGTATGCCCTGGGATTGCTTGTCTTGGGATGTAGTTCCATGGGACTCTGTGACATGAGATGTTGACGCTTCAGGAAGCAAGTCTTGTTCTGGCGAAGTTTCAGCTCTCGAAGCTTGGGATGGCAAGTCTTGGGGTGGTAAATCACGGACACTTTTTACAGAATAAGATGGAGAAAGTTGGGGTTTGGAGGCTTGGTCCTGCAACAATGGAGTTTTCTCTTCTGGGGATTGTGTGACAGCAGCTCGTAGGTCTTCATCATTCAGTGGTTCAGAATTCACCATGGTCTCTGAGGGCTGTTTCTCTAGGACGGGAGGCAAATGTTTCACCTCCACTTCTTCCCCATAAAGGCTTAAAGTTTGAGGGATGTATTTCTGTTGTTCATCTGCCATAAACAGAGAAGATGTGTTGAAACTATTGCTGCCTCTCCTGCCTGCATGTTGGAAGGTAAACTGATTTTTTGTGACTCTTAACTTGAAGAATGAATAGCCTCCAAAGAAAACAGGTTTTATGTTTGTCGTTGAGTCATCACTTGTAGACTCTTCTTGTAGCTCAAATTGTATGACAGCATTTTCATCAGGAACAGATAGTTCACTCTCTTGAGTAACATCCGAAGGCAAGAAAAACACAATCTATAAAACCAAAGGGTGAGGGAAACAATAGAACAGAATCATCTTTGACATTATTTTCTTCTTGTAGTCCCAAATTATTTTTTCTCTCTGCCTTAAGATAGTAGATAGGAAGTAAAATCTACGCGAGGAATCAGAAAACAAACCCAGGACTGCTTTTACCATCAACTCATTAGTTTTGTTTATTTATATTTACCTTTTTTTAGTTTATTTTTTGGCCATGCCACATGGCATATATGGGATCTTAGTTCCCCGACCAGGGATAGAACTCATGCCTCCTGAAGTGAAGCTTAACCACTGGACCACCAGGGAAGTCCCAACTCACTGGGTTTTTTTATGGACAAGTCTTCTCTATTGTGTCATCTGTTGAAGAGGAGAGTTTATTGAGATTGTCTGGAATAGTCTTCCCATACTTAGGATTTGGCTCAGATGGTAAAGAATCTGCCTGTGGTGCAGGAGACCAGGGTTCGATCCCTTGGAGAAGGAAATGGCAACCCACTCTAGTGTTCTTGCCTGGAGAATCTCATGGACAGAGGAGCCTGGTGGGCTACAATACATGAGGCTGCAAAGAAGTGGGACTGAGCGACTGACACTTTCACTTTCTAAGATATTTTAAATTATCTACTCAATATTCATGTATTCAGGTTTATAATGATTTACTTATCACCTACTATAGATGAACTGGATGCTTGAGATCAAACATAGCCAAATGTGGGTTTTTCCCTATAACTGTGCTCAGAATTATAGATAGGTCAAGATATAAATGGATAACAATACAGTTTATTAAATGCTATTATAGAACTAGGTACTGTGTGCTTCATGAGAATGAAGAAGATGACCTAATTCTGAGAGAGCCAGTAAAGAATTTACTGAAGAAGAGATATTTGGTCTGTGTCCTGGTGGATGAACAGAAATTCCTTGCGTGTAAAGGTAAGATGAAGGAAGAAAGGAACCAAAGACCAGGGAGAGGGAAGAGTGAATACAAAAGCATAAGGCAGGGGTGTGGCAAGTGTGATGGCAGAGGGTGAGCAGTGAGATGTTGTTACATGGTGCGTAGGTCCTGTGAGCCAAATGCGTCCTTTCAGAGCTGGACACTAAACCTCATTTCCAGTGTGTGGTGTTGCAAGTTAGAATCTGTGGCAGGTGGTTAGATCATGACTGTGAAGCCCTCATAAATGAGATTTGTGCCCTTGTAAAAGGGATGCCCAGTCTTCTCATGGAAGACTGCCATCTGTGAACCAAGCAGCGGGTCCTCACTAGACCCAGAATCTGCTAGCACCCTGATCTTTGTCTTCCCAGCTCCCAGAACTGTGAGAAATACATTTAAGCTACCCAGTCTTTAGTACGGGGCTTCCCAAGTGGCTCAGTGGTAAAGAATCCACCTGCCCAATCAGGAGCCGCAAGAGATGCAGGTTTGATCCCTGGGTTGGGAAGATCCCCTGGAGGAGCAAATGGCGGCCTGGTCCAGAATTCTTGCCTGGAAAGTTCCATGGACAGAGGAGCCTGGTGGGCTGCAGTCCATAGAATCACAGTCGGACATGGAACGAGTGCGGAGCACACGTGTGTGCACGCACACCACCACAGCATCCCAGCTGGACTAGAACAAAGTCTGTTACCAAGAAGTGGGATTGCTGCTGTAGCCAATACCCAAAGACGCAGAAGCAGGTTTGGAACCGGGTCATGAGCAGAAGTGGGAAAAGCTTTGAGGGGCATGCTAGAAAAGGGTTATATTATTATGAATGAACCACTAGGGGCAATTCCAGTGACAGCCAAGGAAGAAAAAAGGGAGAGCTGGGGAGCAAACTTCAGTCTCAGAGAACACCTTAGTAATCCTGAATGAAGTGTGGGTGGAAACATGGATGATAAAGGTCATTCTGATGAGGTCTCAGACAGAAATGAGGCAAATGCTATCGGAAACCAGGAGGTGGTGATCTTGGGATAAAGGGGCTAAGAACCTGGCTGAAGTGTGTTTACATGCTAGTATTCTGTGGAAGACAGAACTTGCAAGCAATGAGTTTTAACAGTTAGAACTGGACATGGAACAACAGACTGGTTCCAAATAGGAAAAGGAGTTCGTCAAGGCTGTATATTGTCACCCTGCTTATTTAACCTATATGCAGAGTACATCATGAGAAATGCTGGGCTGGAGGAAGCACAAACTGGAATCAAGATTGCCGGGAGAAATATCAATAACCTCAGATATGCAGATGACACCACCCTTATGGCAGAGAGTGAAGAGGAACTGAAAAGCCTCCTGATGACAGTGAAAGAGGAGAGTGAAAAAGTTGGTTTAAAGCTCAACATTCAGAAAACTAAGATCATGGCATCTGGTCCCATCACCTCATGGGAAATAAATGGGGAGACAGTGGAAACAGTGTCAGACTTTATTTTTTTGGGCTCCAAAATCACTGTGGATGGTGACTGCACCATGAAATTAAAAGATGCTTACTCCTTGGAAGGAAAGTTATGACCAACCTAGAGAGCACATTAAAAAGCAGAGACATTACTTTGCCAACAAAGGTCTGTCTGGTCAAGGCTATGGTTTTTCCAGTGGTCATGTATGGATGTGAGAGTTGGACTGTGAAGAAAGCTGAGCGCTGAAAAATTGATGCTTTTGAACTGTGGTGTTGGAGAAGACTCCTGAGAGTCCCTTGGACTGCAAGGAGATCCAACCAGTCCATCCTAAAGGAGATCAGCCCTGGGTGTTCATTGGAAGGACTGGTGCTGAAGCTGAAACTCCAGTACTTTGGCCACCTCATGCATAGAGTTGACTCACTGGAAAAGACCCTGATGCTGGGAGGGATTGGGGGCAGGAGGAGAAGGGGACGACAGAGGTTGAGATGGCTGGATGGCATCACCAACTCAATGGGCATGAGTTTGAGTAAGCTCCAGGTGTTGGTGATAGACAGGGAGGCCTGGCGTGCTGAGATTCATGGGGTCGCAAAGAGTTGGACACGACTGAGCGACTGAACTGAACTGAATTGAACTTCTAGGTGAAGTGTTGGAGGTGAGGCTTGGCTTCTACTCATGGCTTATAGTAAAATGTGAGAAGAGAAAAATGATTTAAAGATGGAATTGTTAAGCCAAAAGGAAGTGGAACTCTGTGGTTTGGAAAATTCTCAGTCCATCTGTATTGCAAAAAAATGACAACATTTAAGGGTAGATCAAGTGGGGACTTCCCTTGTGGTCCAGTGGTTAAGAACCCACTTTCCAACGCTGAGGACACAGGTTTGATCCCCGGTCAGAGAACTAAGATCCCGCATGCCACAGAGCAGCTGAGCCTGTGTGCTCAGAAGCCCACACGGCACATCGAGAGAGCCCACGCAATGCAGCTAAAGAAGACCATGAGTTGCAACAAAGACCCAGCCAGCCAGCCAAAAACAAGAGAGTAGACCAAGCGACTGATTTGATAAGGAAAGTACTGTGGATCAGCCTTCTCACCAGTAGCCAGAAGCGATTCTCCAAGACAAAGGAAGAACGACCCCCAAAGCCATCCGAGATCACCAGGGCTGCTACTCCCACCACAGACCCTGAGCGCAACGGTCCCTGACGAACGTTTCCAAAGGATGGACCAACTCGCAGGCTCAGGCAGAGTCGAGATGCCCTCGCCTCGTGCCTTGAGATGGGGCCAAGACTGAGAGCCGCTGCGTGCACTGTGCCCAGCAGACCCACAGGGACATGGCTCCCGCCCCCTCGGTCTCCAAACACAGAGCCACGGGCGCAGGACCCCAAGCCGGCAGCCACAGGCGTGGGGCCGCAGCCCAAGCGAGCCGCAGCGCCCGGGGGGAAGTGGCCACGGGGTCTTCCTGCTCAGCTGGGGGGCTGAGGTCCTCCCAGTGAGCTTGGGAGACAGGGCATCAAGCCCAGGAGACCTTTCTTGTGCCTTAAGGTTTAAGTCGTCTTGTTTGCAGTGTCAGGTTTGAGATTTCCTTGAGACCTATCTGTCCTTCTTTCCCATTTCTCCCTTTAGGAATGGGAATGCGTATCTCATGCCCATTGCTTTGCTGTATTTTGGAAGCTTGGTTTCATAACCTGTTTGGTTTCACAGGTTCCCAGCTAGAGGGAATTTGCCTCAGGTTAAGCCATATCTTAACTCTCACCTGTATTTAATTTAGATGATGTTTTAGCTGAGACTTTGGACTTAGACTTTAAAGTTGATGCTGTAACAAGAAAGAACTTTTGGGGGCTACTAGGATAGAAAGGATGTATTTTTCAAATGAGAAGGACATGAATTTTGGAGGGGGCAACGATGGAAATTAATGACAGATGGGGAAACAGTGGAAACAGTGAGAGACTTTATTTTCTTGGGCTCTAAAATCACTGCAGATGGTGACTGCAGCCATGAAATTAAAAGACGCTTGCTCTTTGGAAGAAAAGTTATGACCAACCTAGACAGCATATTAAAAAGCAGAGACAGTACTTTGCCAACAGAGGTCTGTCTAGTCAAGGTTATGGTTTTTCCAGTGGTCATGTATGGATGTGAGAGCTGGACTGTGAAGAAAGCTAAATGCCGAAGAATTGATGCTTTTGAACTGTGGTGTTGGAGAAGACTCCTGAGAGTCCCTGGGACTGCAAGGAGATCCAACCAGTCCATCCTAAAGGAGATCAGTCCTGGGTGTTCATTGGAAGGACTGATGTTGAAGCTGAAACTCCAATACTTTGGTCACCTGATGTGAAGAGCTGACTCGTTTGAAAAGACCCTGATGCTAGGAAAGATTGAGGACAGCAGGAGAAGGGGACGACAGAGGATGAGATGGCTGGATGGCATCACCGACTCACCACCGGGTTTGGGTGGACTCCGGGAGTTGGTGATGGACAGGGAGGCCTGGCGTGCTGCAGTCCATGGGGTTGCAAAGAGTCGGACACGACTGAGCGACTGCACTGAACTGAACAGAGTCAGAAGAGACTACAGTTTTACGTGATGAAGCAGCTGGACCTCTAAGTGATTAAATGACCTAATTGTGGTGACCCAGTGGATGGATGACAGGCTCAAAATGTGACTGTCCACATCCTCACGTTAGCATTCCCCACTGTTCTAATTTGTTTCCACAGCTATATGTCTTCCTTGTTGGAGGGTGTTTATGTGAAGATAAATGGTACTTTAAGGGAGATGTCTGAATTTTTACTTATTCCCAAAGCTCCATTTCGTTCTAATTATAATTCATTCATTGGTTAAGAGAGCAGTTTGGAGCCATGAGTTATAGCTTATCTCACTTTATTTAAGTGCTATGATTTTAGTAAGTTTACTCATCCCCAATGATAACAGAGATTACCAGGTGCTAAGCAAGTCTCCAATGTCATGTCAGCTAGTTGTTATGACATCTGTATGAGGTTATTAGCCTTGTTTTATGACTTTAAGAGTTAGTTTCGAGAGCTTTTAAGTGATCCAACTGGTGTCAAGAGCTGTTAACTTGTGAACTTGGATTCATATGCTGAAGTAGAGTTACAGGTCCCGAGCTTTCCCATTTAACCACTCTAACCTATGCTTCCTTGTAAGAACCACTTCAGTTATACCTTACTTCAGAGTGACTGCAACTGAAGACTGTAAGAAATAATGCTTTTAGGTACCGTGGTGGGCACAGTAAATATTAAGAGTTCACTTCCTTTTCCTCTTCTTGAGATCAGGGTGCATATTATATAATATCTTTAAATCTTCTATTGCATCTTGCACATTGCTGTGCAATTACAAAGCTCTGTTCGTAGAATTAAATTGGATAGTTATTCAGTGTGAGCAACTTGTTCTAATATTGCTCCTAGAGTGTCCCACAGAGTTTTAATATCTTCTGTACTTGTATCAAGAAAAGAGCAATGCACCAGGTATTTGGGCTCAGATAATATAATAAAAATGTTACATGTGAGTTGAAACTTTACATTTATACTTATTTATAATAAAAGATTCTCTGCAAACTAGGATAAATTTAGTCCATGAAAACCCTATAGGGTAACATCATATTTAAGGATAAACTGTAACATCTTTTTACCTTAAGATTGGAAACAAGGAAAGGTTGGGTATGCTCAGCATTCAAAAAGAAAATGTCCAGGAGGCTCTACACAGTTCAGTAAGTCAAGGAAAATAAGGAACACATTTGTAAATAAAAGTGTCTTTACTGGAAAAATAGATGTCTATCTAGAAAAGTCTAGAAAATCAATAAACAAGCTACTAGAGTTAATAAGTTTTATAAGGTCATAACATACCAATATATAAAAATAACTCCATTTCTCTTTCTAGGAATGGACATCTGGCAAGTAAAATTTTTAAATGCCATGTACAATAGCAAGAAAAAACATGAAATACTTAGGGGTGAATTTAACAAAATATGCACTGAAAACTGCAAACTACTGCTCAGAGAAATGGAAGGAGATATAAGAAAATGTAAACATATCGTAGACACTGATAAGAAGGCTGAATATTACGAATCAGCAATTTTCTCCAGATCATTTATAGGCTCAATAGAGCTCCAATCAAAATCCCAGGAAGATTTTTGTAGGAACTGATAGCTTCTAAAACATATATGGAAATCATGAACACCTAGAACAGCCAAAAAGTATTTTGAAAAAGAACAAAGAAGATGTACCCTACTTGATTTTAAGAATTACTCTAGAGAAATCACAGGGAAGAAGGCAGAATAGGAAACCCCTGGAATCTGTCTGTTCATCTACGCAATAATCATACTGGCAGAAACTGAAGTGACTATGTTGAAATTCTGGAGTCTGAACACTTGCAGCTTCCAAAGGACCTCTTGGCTGCTAAACTGGCAAGTTACGTCAGCCAGTTTCAGCCTTCAGAACAGCAGCGACCACTCATCTCTCCCTCCCAGCCCCTGGTGGGAAACTGGGCGATGACCACCCATGTTCCTGGTGTGACCTGCTGGAGTCGGGACGGGCAATCAGGACCTTGTCTCCCAAATACCCGGTTTCCGTGTTTTAATTGTAGATCAGCGCTTCCCATCACTGAGGTGCAAGTGCAGAGGCTGGATGCCGTTGTTTCAGTCCGTATCGGCTGAGGCAGTTTTGCGGGAAGTTACCCCTATCTTCAACTATTTTTGTTTTGATTTGATGTTCAGAAACAATTACGTATATGTGAGAATGCTGAAGCCCACCATACAGACCCAGGAAAAGACACATGCTGAGAAAAGTCCTGAGACGCTCTTAAGCTTTCAACCTCAGGCTATTCTCTGGCACAGAGATGCTCTAAAACAATAAAAGCAAACAAGCCCTCTCCCTGAGAAAACCCAGAGGAAAAGGGAGAGTCTGATTCCAAGGGTCCATACATTATAAGATTCAGGTGTCCAGTTTTCGACAAAATAAACCTCAAGGTCTACAAAGAAACAGAAAAATACAGTTTATTCAGGGGTGGTGGTTGTTTAGTCACTAAGTCATGTCTGACTTGCAACCCTGGGGACTGTAGCCTGCCAAGCTCCTCTGCCCATGGGATTCTCCAGGCAAGAATACTGGAGTGGGGTGCCAGCTTCTTCTGCAGGGGATCTTCCCAACCCAGGGATCAAACCCGGGTCTCCTGCATTGCAGGTGGATGAACTCCTTACTGACTGAGCCAACAAAATAAATGAGCAGAAACCGTACCTGAGGAAGCCCAGACTTCAGATATACTAGACAAACACTTTAAAACAACTCTATTAAAGACCCTAGGAGAGCTGAAGGAAATCATGTGCAAACATAGCAAAATGATATATGAACAAAATGAAGACATAAATAAGATACAAATTATAAAATAGAACCAAAATACTTTCTAGAGCTGAGAAATTTAATAAAAATGCACACCACAGGGGTTCAGAAGTTGATCTGAGCAGTCAGGAGAAATAATCAATGAACTTGAAGATAGGACAATTGAAATTATTGGGTCTGAGGGACAGAAAGAAGAAATGGTTAAGAGAAGTGAACAGAGCTTATGGGACCTGTGAGCTATGAGAAAACAGACCAACACATGCATCGCTGAGATCTCAGAAGAAAAGGGGAAAGAGGCAAAAATAACATTCAGAGAAATAATGACTGAAAATTTACCAAATCTGGTGAAAAATATTCATCTACAAATCTAAGAAGCTCAATGAACTTCAAACAGGATAAGTTCAAAGCGACACACACCAAAGCAAATTTTAATTAATCTGTTGAAAGGCAAAGAGAATCTTTTAAATAGCAAAAGTGCCTCATCACATATGAAGAATCCTCAATTAGATTATTAATTTATTTCATATGTAAAATAAAGATGCTTTAATAATTTAATTAAGATTAAGTTGTGTTAGGTGATTATAACAATAACTAACATAGTGAACATTCAATAAATGTAAGCTGTAGTGATTATTATGAATACGACTGGTGTCACTTAGCTTTCTTCCTCTCTGTTGAGGGGGTTGTTACACAGAGCTTTATGGCCCAGGTATCAGCTCCCCGTGTTACAATAATATGACTCCCCATTTAGTCTTGGTTTTCAGTTATTTCGACAGGGAGGTACGGAGTTAAGTCTGCACAGGGAGACTGTGGATGGCAGGTAGAGGCGTAAAAAGCAACATGGTGTGTCTCCACGTGTGGAGTGAGCCGTCAGTTTTAGGTCTGTCCCTCCTTGATCTTCCTAAACTTAGAAATTGTAATTCAGCCCGGAGACTACAGCTCGGCTCACTTAACAGGCTGGAGGTCACCTTGACGTGTCGCAGTAGGAATCCATACTCACAAACATCACTGAACGCACCTCGTTTGAATTGGCCCAGCAGTTGCTTCTAAAGGAGGCGATCGTCACCGCGATGCTGAGCTCTGCTATGCTGATGATCAATAAGACCGACAAAATTCCCTGTAAATAATGGAGATAAATATAAGGCATTTGGAATGAAAGCCATTTTAAAGATATAAACCAAGGCCCAGTTACGCAGTATGACCAAGCACGGGAAAGCCCATGTTTTAGATGTGTCTGCAGCCATCAGTGATTGAACGGTTTTCATCCCGTGTGTGTCTTTCTGATAAGCAGGGATAGTGAACTCCAGTGCCTATGGAGGCACCGGACAGCCACCTCAAATGGGCGAAACAGGAGGGGAGAGAGGAGAGGAGAGGTGTATCCCCCAGTGTCCGTTACTCGGGTCCATGTGGCAACGTGGGGACCTTGATGCCTCGCGTCTTCTCACCCCTAAGGCAGTCATATACGCACAGTGTTAGTGTGGAACTTTCCAGTTACTTGCTCACTTCTGTGAGCCACATGGAACATACTTTGGGTTTGGCGTAGCCTATAGATTGCCATTTTGCACACTCTGCTTTAAGGTGATGTGTGGTTACCGTAAAGCAGGGAGAAGCAGCAGGGAGTAGCATGGGGTCCAAAAAGCTTAGCTTTGGGAAACAAGAAGAGATGACTGCGGCTGGGTCTCCTGTTACCCTTAACCCTGGCCGAGAGTCTGTCTAAACTTTGATTTCCCTGCAACAGCCAAACGTTTGACTATTCTCCTTTTATTTGTTTATTTACTTTTTTGAGAAAACCACAATATATGCCGCAGAAAGGCCACCAACTCCAGTATTCTGGCCTGGAGAATTCCATGGACTGTATAGTCCATGGGGTTGCAAAGAGTTGGACTCGACTGAGTGACTTTCACTGTGAATTTACCAGCTTCAGCTGGTGAACAAGATGGTCTGACCTTGGTCTTTGTGGAACTTCCGTCATTGTAAGGGAGGCAGACAGTGACAAATAATTAGGCAATTACTTGCCTCACTAAATTATGATAAGTGCTATGAAAAAACATGGGAGCTAGGTACTACTATTGATCTAATGGCAGACCTGCCCTGGGGTGGGCAGAGGTGTGATCAGGAAGCACCCTCTCAAAGACATGAGGTTTGAGATTACAGAATGAGGAGGAGTCCGGCGGGTGGGTGGGAAAAGATAGGTGCTGGGCTGGGGAACATTTGAAGAAAGAAAAAGTGGTCTAGACCCCTTAAAGAATTCTAGAAGGTGGGAGGGGGGGGAGCATGCAGCGAGGATGACGGCCTGGAATAATGCTAGATAGTTAGGCCAGATAGATGTGTTAGAGTCTTACAAACCTTTTAAGATCTGGGTCTAAATTCTGTGTTTAACAGGAAGCCATTGAGTAATTCTGTCCAGGTGTGCATTTTTAAGTGATGACTTTAGCTGCAGTGTAGACAGTGGATTGGTGTTTGGGGCAGAAGTCAGTCCAGGAGATGTGTAAAGCCCACTGTTCCTGGATAGTTTGTTTTTGACATTTGGGTCGTGTCAACAAGGAATTGTGAAGTGATGTACATCGGAGGTCTTGGACCAGAGTCTCCTGGATTCTGCATGCAGGAGCTAACTGATGCTCTGATGCACATCCGCGGCAGGCAGGAACAGAGTTCTGTTCATCTGGGGATCTAACCTCAGAAGACAATTTCTTCCTGGTATATACTAACGTGACGCACAGTGGCGGCCTCCCGTCTGCTAGGAAAAGGGATAAGGCTAATAACGCAGCATCACGTTCTTTTCCAATTAGGATTTTGTCTCTTACATTGTTTTCTGACTTTCCTTAGTAACCTTTTATGAGTCTAATTCTGTCATTTGTTTCAGAACATATCAGAGTACACTAGGCTCGCTTTAATGGGTAACCATGAGGATTAAACAAGACCTCATATTCAGGAACTCATAGCTGTTTTCCTTCTTTACTGAGGGAGATAATTTCCCGTGATCCCACTTCACTTCTATCCACCCAAGTCAAATCTCATTAACATTCAAGGACAAAAGCCTTCAATATTCGATTGATTAGAATTGAATGAAAGTCCAGGATTTGCTTAGAGAGTAGAAAGAAAGGACTTTTGGAATTGCTGACATGCATAAAAATAATGTTATTGAATACTTATCAGATTAATACTTAAAATAACCCCTATATTTTCTGGTAAAGATATGGTTCGTCTTTTGTAATAAGTAAAACTCTATATATAATGATTTATGTTCTAAAATTATTAAAAAACACTTTATTAAGTGTCTTAGACACTTTCTCCAACTATATTTAGCATTAATTGAGCAAACTTTTTAGATCATTCTACTCCTTAAGACTGATAAGGTAAAATTGAATCCAACCCCCGTCAATACCAATAGGAAGAGCTAAAACCTATTGGCCCCTTACACCGTGCCTCGTCACGCTCCAGTGTAAGTAATCGTCACAGCACACCAGTGAGGTGGGTAGTCTTACTGTCTTCATTTTTCAAATGAGGAAAATGGAGGCTCAGAGAAGGCAAAATACTAGGCTAAGGTCGCAAGCTTCTAAGTGACAAAAGAAAGAAAGAAAGAAAAGTGAAGTCGCTCAGTGGTGTCTGACTCTTTGCGGCCCCATGGACAGTAGCCTGCACCAGGCTCCTCTGTCCATGGGATTTTCCAGGCAAGAATACTGGAGTGGGGTGCCATTTCCTTCTCCAGGGGATCTTCCCGACCCAGGGATGGAACCCAGGTCTCCCGCATTGTAGACAGACGCTTTCCTGTCTGAGCCCCCAGGGAAGTAGATACAAGTGACAAAACCAGAAGTCAAATCCAGACTCCATGGCCGTTCAGTCACACTGGCTCTTCTCAACAGTGAGCCCAAATGCTGGGGCAGCCTCGACTAGAGGAGTCAAAAGTAATGGGTCAATGCATCGAGAACATTGTCCACACAAGACGATACAGGTTCGTTGCCCAGAACGAAGCCGCTTACATTGTAAAGGACTCTACTTATCACACATATTCCTTCAAGGGAAGGCCCCTGGCAGTATCTGTGTTGGTATCTGTAGCTGATGATGGTGAGAAAGATTCCAGCCACCGCGACCACGGAACTGATGAGATTCAGGCTCATGACACCTTGTCCCTGGAAAATAGTTTAAAAAATAACAACAAAATAAATAAACACTTTGAAGGAATTTCTTGGTGCTTTTATTTTTCCAGATACCCCTCATGGAGAAACTGCTCCATCACTATCCTAAATTCATCAAAGTCATAAGCCAGACCAAGGTTTAGAATAAGCCGGGGAGCTAAGGAAGCGATCCGGTTAGCAGGGGCGAGCTGCAGTTTTGTGCATATTCAGCTGGGTCCGACGCTTTGCAACCCCGTGGACTGTAGCCCACCAGACTCCTCTGTCCATGGGATTTTTCCAGGCAAGGTTACTGGAATGGGTTGCTATTTCCTACTCCAGGGCATCTTCCCGACCCAGGGATTGAAACTGCATCTCTGTGTCTCCTGCAGGGGCAGGCGGATTCTTCACCACTGTGCCATCTAGGAAGCCCCTGGGGTGCTCTGTGGTTAATGCTAAAGAAAACGTTCTTTTTATCCCAATGTGTCATCTTTCATAATCTATAAGCAAAATTGTGTGTTAGAGAGAATATTGGCCTTGTAATTAGAACTGATTTTTCAGTCCTAGCAAACTAGGACCCTATACACATCAACAAATCTCTTGTAATTTTCATTTCTGCTTTTACAAGTGAGAGTGGTGTCACCTAACTTTAGGGCATATCTGCTCGTTTTTTTAATAAATATTTCATGCGGGTCAGCTGCGTGTCAGGTGCTGCATTAAGCCCTCGAGACACAAAGGTAAACACAAAAGATGAGGTCCAGCCTTCCTGTGGCTTACATCACCCCCTAGGGGAGTCAAACAGTAAGCAACCAAATCAATAACGTATTTACAGATGGCAATGAATCTGGACTGAGATTGAATGGTTTCCTTACTTTTGCTCTCACTTTTCGAACCTGCAAGCTATTAAAAGTTCAGAGAGCCCCACCAATTTCCTATTCCCTTTACTTCCTTTTTTTTTTTTTAAATTGCGTTTTGTTTAGTTATATAACTCTTGAGTTCCTTTGAAGGAAGAGAGGAGTCATTCATTACCAACCCCAGCATGGATATTCCTCTTTTAAAAGAAAAACAAAGAGAAGTCTCATATCTCATTTCCATGGATGATTACTATACTTGCTTGTGTTACGTCTGTTGGGGTGGGAAGTGCAGTGACACATTTTTACATTTACACACCCTGTCCTATCCAGGAGGACTTGTGACTCTGTGGTGTAACTTGGAAGTACACCTATGATTTTAATGTTTGCCCCGAACACAGATCTTTTTCTGCCAACAGGGATTTTGGCAGAAAATACCCAGGGGCGCATACACCATCTCGTTAAGTCCTCAGTCTTTTGGTCCCTTCAAGGCTCTATTTGGCTCCCAGAGGACGTTTCATGGACTAACATCTCTGACTCAACAACCCCTTGGGTGTATTCTGCTTTACAGTTTACAGAGAGGGTGCACAGCCTAGGTCTCCTCTCATCCTCATGACAGTTTCACGATGTAGGCAAACCCCCGTTAGCCCCCACGTCACAGATGAGTAGGATTCAGGGATCACGTGATTGTGAATTCGGAGGAAGAGCTCTGACGGAGCCAGATCCCACACTGCCCAGGTTAGCACTGCTGTCCCCGTGATGTAACGGCCTGCCTCCATCTCCGTGACCCGTGGGTAGGTCTGCCTTATCCTTGGTGTGCTCCTCAGCTCCAAAAGGAAGCCAGTGCAGAGAAGAAAGACAGCGGAGGCTTCCTCTGCATCGTCCGTGTGTATTTCCACGGGCAGAGGGAGACGGAGGCCTTCGTCCCCACTAGACTTCCCCTGTGGTTTGTTGCTGTCTCTGGAGGACCTTGGCAGAGGACCATAAAGAGTCAAAATGGCTTTGAGAGAACGCCTACTTCTCCAGGGCCTTAAAAAAAGGGCGTGTAAACATTTAACTGTAATTTTGTCTTATATGTGGCATTTTATTAAATCTTCAAAATAGTCCTTCAAATTTGACACAGCGATGAGTGGTGGCCTGGATTCAGCCCTGGAGTAACCCGAAATCAGCGCCAGACTCTTCTTCCCTGCAGACCTTGGGCAGACCCCAAAGAGAAGACTCTGCCGTTGCCGGGGTGTGTGTGTGTGTGTGTGTGTGTGTGTGTGTGTGTGTGTGTGTGTGTGTGTGCACGCTCTGTCACTCAGTTATGTCTGACTCTCTGTGACCGTGTGTGTGTGTGTGTGTGTGTGTGTGTGTGTGTGCACGCTCTGTCACTCAGTTATGTCTCACTCTTTGTGACCGTGTGTGTGTGTGTGTGTGTGCACGCTCTGTCACTCAGTTATGTCTGACTCTTTGTGACCGTGTGTGTGTGTGTGTGTGTGTGTGTGCACGCTCTATCACTCAGTTATGTCTCACTCTTTGTGACCGTGTGTGTGTGTGTGTGTGTGTGTGTGTGTGTGTGTGTGTGCACGCTCCATCACTCAGTTATGTCTGACTCTTTGTGACCGTGTGTGTGTGTGTGTGTGTGTGTGTGTGTGCACGCTCTGTCACTCAGTTATGTCTCACTCTTTGTGACCGTGTGTGTGTGTGTGTGTGTGTGTGTGTGTGTGCACGTTCTGTCACTCAGTTATGTCTCACTCTTTGTGACCGTGTGTGTGTGTGTGTGTGTGTGTGTGTGTGTGTGTGTGTGCACGCTCTGTCACTCAGTTATGTCTGACTCTTTGTGACCGTGTGTGTGTGTGTGTGTGTGTGTGTGTGTGTGCACGTTCTGTCACTCAGTTATGTCTCACTCTTTGTGACCGTGTGTGTGTGTGTGTGTGTGTGTGTGTGTGTGTGTGTGTGTGCACGTTCTGTCACTCAGTTATGTCTGACTCTTTGTGACCGTGTGTGTGTGTGTGTGTGTGTGTGTGTGTGTGTGTGCACGCTCTGTCACTCAGTTATGTCTCACTCTTTGTGACCGTGTGTGTGTGTGTGTGTGTGTGTGTGTGCGCGCGCACGCTCTGTCACTCAGTTATGTCTCACTCTTTGTGACCGTGTGTGTGTGTGTGTGTGTGTGTGTGTGTGTGTGCACGCTCTGTCACTCAGTTATGTCTCACTCTTTGTGACCGTGTGTGTGTGTGTGTGTGTGTGTGTGTGCGCGCGCACGCTCTGTCACTCAGTTATGTCTCACTCTTTGTGACCGTGTGTGTGTGTGTGTGTGTGTGTGTGTGTGTGTGTGTGTGCACGTTCTGTCACTCAGTTATGTCTGACTCTTTGTGACCGTGTGTGTGTGTGTGTGTGTGTGTGTGTGTGTGTGTGTGTGCACGTTCTGTCACTCAGTTATGTCTCACTCTTTGTGACCGTGTGTGTGTGTGTGTGTGTGTGTGTGTGTGTGTGCGCGCGCACGCTCTGTCACTCAGTTATGTCTCACTCTTTGTGACCGTGTGTGTGTGTGTGTGTGTGTGTGTGTGTGTGTGTGTGCACGTTCTGTCACTCAGTTATGTCTGACTCTTTGTGACCGTGTGTGTGTGTGTGTGTGTGTGTGTGTGTGTGTGTGTGTGTGCACGTTCTGTCACTCAGTTATGTCTCACTCTTTGTGACCG
>NC_089257.1:767500-770000 GCF_963930625.1 Muntiacus reevesi
TGTGTGTGTGCACGCTCTGTCACTCAGTTATGTCTGACTCTTTGTGACCGTGTGTGTGTGTGTGTGTGTGTGTGTGCACGCTCTGTCACTCAGTTATGTCTCACTCTTTGTGACCGTGTGTGTGTGTGTGTGTGTGCACGCTCTGTCACTCAGTTATGTCTCACTCTTTGTGACCGTGTGTGTGTGTGTGTGTGTGTGTGTGCACGCTCTATCACTCAGTTATGTCTCACTCTTTGTGACCGTGTGTGTGTGTGTGTGTGTGTGTGTGTGTGTGTGTGTGTGCACGCTCCATCACTCAGTTATGTCTGACTCTTTGTGACCGTGTGTGTGTGTGTGTGTGTGTGTGTGTGTGCACGCTCTGTCACTCAGTTATGTCTCACTCTTTGTGACCGTGTGTGTGTGTGTGTGTGTGTGTGTGTGTGTGCACGTTCTGTCACTCAGTTATGTCTCACTCTTTGTGACCGTGTGTGTGTGTGTGTGTGTGTGTGTGTGTGTGTGTGTGCACGTTCTGTCACTCAGTTATGTCTGACTCTTTGTGACCGTGTGTGTGTGTGTGTGTGTGTGTGTGTGTGTGTGCACGTTCTGTCACTCAGTTATGTCTCACTCTTTGTGACCGTGTGTGTGTGTGTGTGTGTGTGTGTGTGTGTGTGTGTGTGCACGCTCTGTCACTCAGTTATGTCTCACTCTTTGTGACCGTGTGTGTGTGTGTGTGTGTGTGTGTGTGCGCGCGCACGCTCTGTCACTCAGTTATGTCTCACTCTTTGTGACCGTGTGTGTGTGTGTGTGTGTGTGTGTGTGTGTGTGTGTGCACGTTCTGTCACTCAGTTATGTCTGACTCTTTGTGACCGTGTGTGTGTGTGTGTGTGTGTGTGTGTGTGTGTGTGCACGTTCTGTCACTCAGTTATGTCTCACTCTTTGTGACCGTGTGTGTGTGTGTGTGTGTGTGTGTGTGTGCGCGCGCACGCTCTGTCACTCAGTTATGTCTCACTCTTTGTGACCGTGTGTGTGTGTGTGTGTGTGTGTGTGTGTGTGTGTGTGCACGTTCTGTCACTCAGTTATGTCTGACTCTTTGTGACCGTGTGTGTGTGTGTGTGTGTGTGTGTGCGCGCGCACGCTCTGTCACTCAGTTATGTTTCACTCTTTGTGACCGTGTGTGTGTGTGTGTGTGTGTGTGTGTGTGTGTGTGTGTGCACGTTCTGTCACTCAGTTATGTCTGACTCTTTGTGACCGTGTGTGTGTGTGTGTGTGTGTGTGTGTGTGTGTGTGCACGTTCTGTCACTCAGTTATGTCTCACTCTTTGTGACCGTGTGTGTGTGTGTGTGTGTGTGTGTGTGCGCGCGCACGCTCTGTCACTCAGTTATGTCTCACTCTTTGTGACCGTGTGTGTGTGTGTGTGTGTGTGTGTGTGTGTGTGTGTGTGCACGTTCTGTCACTCAGTTATGTCTGACTCTTTGTGACCGTGTGTGTGTGTGTGTGTGTGTGTGTGCGCGCGCACGCTCTGTCACTCAGTTATGTCTCACTCTTTGTGACCGTGTGTGTGTGTGTGTGTGTGTGTGTGTGTGTGTGTGTGCACACGCTCTGTCACTCAGTTATGTCTGACTCTTTGTGACCGTGTGTGTGTGTGTGTGTGTGTGTGTGTGTGCGCGCGCACGCTCTGTCACTCAGTTATGTCTGACTCTTTGTGACCGTGTGTGTGTGTGTGTGTGTGTGTGTGTGTGTGTGTGTGCACGTTCTGTCACTCAGTTATGTCTCACTCTTTGTGACCGTGTGTGTGTCTGTGTGTGTGTGTGTGTGCACGCTCTGTCACTCAGTTATGTCTGACTCTTTGTGACCCTGTGTGTGTGTGTGTGTGTGTGTGTATGTGTGTGTGCACGCTCTGTCACTCAGTTATGTCTGACTCTTTGTGACCGTGTGTGTGTGTGTGTGTGTGTGTGTGTGTGCACGCTCTGTCACTCAGTTATGTCTCACTCTTTGTGACCGTGTGTGTGTGTGTGTGTGTGTGTGTGTGTGTGTGCACGCTCTGTCACTCAGTTATGTCTGACTCTTTGTGACCGTGTGTGTGTGTGTGTGTGTCTGTGTGTGTACACGCACGCTCTGTCACTCAGTTATGTCTGACTCTTTGTGACCGTGTGTGTGTGTGTGTATGTGTGTGTGTGTGCGCGCACGCTCTGTCACTCAGTTATGTCTCACTCTTTGTGACCGTGTGTGTGTGTGTGTGTGTGTGTGTGTGTGTGCACACGTTCTGTCACTCAGTTATGTCTCACTCTTTGTGACCGTGTGTGTGTGTGTGTGTGTGTGTGTGTGTGTGTGCACGCTCTGTCACTCAGTTATGTCTGACTCTTTGTGACCGTGTGTGTGTGTGTGTGTGTGTGTGTGCACGCTCTGTCACTCAGTTATGTCTGACTCTTTGTGACCCTGTGTGTGTGTGTGTGTGTGTGTGTATGTGTGTGTGCACGCTCTGTCACTCAGTTATGTCTGACTCTTTGTGACCGTGTGTGTG
>NC_089257.1:795000-797500 GCF_963930625.1 Muntiacus reevesi
TGCACGCTCTGTCACTCAGTTATGTCTGACTCTTTGTGACCGTGTGTGTGTGTGTGTGTGTGTGTGTGCACGCTCTATCACTCAGTTATGTCTCACTCTTTGTGACCGTGTGTGTGTGTGTGTGTGTGTGTGTGTGTGTGTGTGTGCACGCTCCATCACTCAGTTATGTCTGACTCTTTGTGACCGTGTGTGTGTGTGTGTGTGTGTGTGTGTGTGCACGCTCTGTCACTCAGTTATGTCTCACTCTTTGTGACCGTGTGTGTGTGTGTGTGTGTGTGTGTGTGTGTGTGTGCACGCTCTGTCACTCAGTTATGTCTGACTCTTTGTGACCGTGTGTGTGTGTGTGTGTGTGTGTGTGCACGCTCTGTCACTCAGTTATGTCTCACTCTTTGTGACCGTGTGTGTGTGTCTGTGTGTGTGTCTGTGTGTGTGTCTGTGTGTGTGTGTGTGTGTGTGTGCACGCTCTGTCACTCAGTTATGTCTGACTCTTTGTGACCGTGTGTGTGTGTGTGTGTGTGTGTGTGCACGCTCTATCACTCAGATATGTCTGACTCTTTGTGACCGTGTGTGTGTGTGTGTGTGTGTGTGTGTGTGTGTGTGTGTGTGCACGCTCTGTCACTCAGTTATGTCTGACTCTT
Organism: Muntiacus reevesi; assembly: GCF_963930625.1. Taxonomy (NCBI): domain Eukaryota; kingdom Metazoa; phylum Chordata; class Mammalia; order Artiodactyla; family Cervidae; genus Muntiacus; species Muntiacus reevesi. The sequence continues at coordinate 795,639 of NC_089257.1, forward strand.
TGTGACCGTGTGTGTGTGTGTGTGTGTACGCGCACGCTCTGTCACTCAGTTATGTCTGACTCTTTGTGACCGTGTGTGTGTGTGTGTGTGTGTGTGTGTGTGCACGCTCTGTCACTCAGTTATGTCTGACTCTTTGTGACCGTGTGTGTGTGTGTGTGTGTGTGTGTGCACGCTCTATCACTCAGTTATGTCTGACTCTTTGTGACCGTGTGTGTGTGTGTGTGTGTGTGTGTGTGTGTGTGTGTGCACGCTCCATCACTCAGTTATGTCTGACTCTTTGTGACCGTGTGTGTGTGTGTGTGTGTGTGTGTGTGTGCACGCTCTGTCACTCAGTTATGTCTCACTCTTTGTGACCGTGTGTGTGTGTGTGTGTGTGTGTGTGTGTGTGCACGTTCTGTCACTCAGTTATGTCTCACTCTTTGTGACCGTGTGTGTGTGTGTGTGTGTGTGTGTGTGTGTGTGTGTGTGTGCACGCTCTGTCACTCAGTTATGTCTGACTCTTTGTGACCGTGTGTGTGTGTGTGTGTGTGTGTGTGTGTGTGTGCACGTTCTGCCACTCAGTTATGTCTCACTCTTTGTGACCGTGTGTGTGTGTGTGTGTGTGTGTGTGTGCGCGCGCACGCTCTGTCACTCAGTTATGTCTCACTCTTTGTGACCGTGTGTGTGTGTGTGTGTGTGTGTGTGTGTGTGTGTGTGCACGTTCTGTCACTCAGTTATGTCTGACTCTTTGTGACCGTGTGTGTGTGTGTGTGTGTGTGTGTGTGTGCACGCTCTGTCACTCAGTTATGTCTCAGTCTTTGTGACCGTGTGTGTGTGTGTGTGTGTGTGTGCACACGCTCTGTCACTCAGTTATGTCTCACTCTTTGTGACAGTGTGTGTGTGTGTGTGTGTGTGTGTGTGTGTGTGTGTGCACGCTCTGTCACTCAGTTATGTCTGACTCTTTGTGACCGTGTGTGTGTGTGTGTGTGTCTGTGTGTGTACACGCACGCTCTGTCACTCAGTTATGTCTCACTCTTTGTGACCGTGTGTGTGTGTGTGTGTGTGTGTGTGTGTGTGTGCACGCTCTGTCACTCAGTTATGTCTCACTCTTTTGACCGTGTGTGTGTCTGTGTGTGTGTGTGTGTGCACACGCTCTGTCACTCAGTTATGTCTCACTCTTTGTGACCGTGTGTGTGTCTGTGTGTGTGTGTGTGTGCACACGCTCTGTCACTCAGTTATGTCTGACTCTTTGTGACCGTGTGTGTGTGTGTGTGTGTGTGTGTGTGCACGCTCTGTCACTCAGTTATGTCTCACTCTTTGTGACCGTGTGTGTGTCTGTGTGTGTGTGTGTGTGCACACGCTCTGTCACTCAGTTATGTCTCACTCTTTGTGACCGTGTGTGTGTGTGTGTGTGTGTATGTGTGTGTGCACGCTCTGTCACTCAGTTATGTCTGACTCTTTGTGACCGTGTGTGTGTGTGTGTGTGTCTGTGTGTGTACACGCACGCTCTGTCACTCAGTTATGTCTCACTCTTTGTGACCGTGTGTGTGTGTGTGTGTGTGTGTGTGTGTGTGTGTGCACGCTCTGTCACTCAGTTATGTCTGACTCTTTGTGACCGTGTGTGTGTGTGTGTGTGTGTGTGTGTGCACGCTCTGTCACTCAGTTATGTCTGACTCTTTGTGACCGTGTGTGTGTGTGTGTGTGTACGCGCACGCTCTGTCACTCAGTTATGTCTGACTCTTTGTGACCGTGTGTGTGTGTGTGTATGTGTGTGTGTGTGCACGCTCTGTCACTCAGTTATGTCTGACTCTTTGTGACCGTGTGTGTGTGTGTGTGTGTGTGTGTGCACGCTCTATCACTCAGTTATGTCTCACTCTTTGTGA
>NC_089257.1:830000-832500 GCF_963930625.1 Muntiacus reevesi
CACGCTCTGTCACTCAGTTATGTCTCACTCTTGTGTGACCGTGTGTGTGTGTGTGTGTGTGTGTGCACACGCTCTGTCACTCAGTTATGTCTGACTCTTTGTGACCGTGTGTGTGTGTGTGTGTGTGTGTGTGTGTGTGTGTGTGCACGCTCTGTCACTCAGTTATGTCTGACTCTTTGTGACCGTGTGTGTGTGTGTGTGTGTCTGTGTGTGTACACGCACGCTCTGTCACTCAGTTATGTCTGACTCTTTGTGACCCTGTGTGTGTGTGTGTGTGTGTGTGTGTGTGTGTGCACGCTCTGTCACTCAGTTATGTCTGACTCTTTGTGACCGTGTGTGTGTGTGTGTGTGTGTACGCGCACGCTCTGTCACTCAGTTATGTCTGACTCTTTGTGACCGTGTGTGTGTGTGTGTGTGTGTGTGTGTGTGTGTGTGCATGCTCTGTCACTCAGTTATGTCTGACTCTTTGTGACCGTGTGTGTGTGTGTGTGTGTACGCGCACGCTCTGTCACTCAGTTATGTCTGACTCTTTGTGACCGTGTGTGTGTGTGTGTATGTGTGTGTGTGTGCACGCTCTGTCACTCAGTTATGTCTGACTCTTTGTGACCGTGTGTGTGTGTGTGTGTGTGTGTGCGCACGCTCTGTCACTCAGTTATGTCTCACTCTTGTGTGACCGTGTGTGTGTGTGTGTGTGTGTGTGTGTGTGTGTGCACGCTCTATCACTCAGTTATGTCTCACTCTTTGTGACCGTGTGTGTGTGTGTGTGTGTGTGTGTGTACACGCACGCTCTGTCACTCAGTTATGTCTCACTCTTGTGTGACCGTGTGTGTGTGTGTGTGTGTGTGTGTGTGCACGCTCTGTCACTCAGTTATGTCTCACTCTTTTGTGACCGTGTGTGTGTGTGTGTGTGTGTGTGTGTGTGCGCACGCTCTGTCACTCAGTTATGTCTCAGTCTTGTGTGACCGTGTGTGTGTGTGTGTGTGTGTGTGTGTGTGCACGCTCTGTCACTCAGTTATGTCTCACTCTTTTGTGACCGTGTGTGTGTGTGTGTGTGTGTGTGTGTGTGTGCACGCTCTGTCACTCAGTTATGTCTCAGTCTTGTGTGACCGTGTGTGTGTGTGTGTGTTTGTGTGTGTACACGCACGCTCTGTCACTCAGTTATGTCTCAGTCTTGTGTGACCGTGTGTGTGTGTGTGTGTGTGTGTGTGTGTGTGTACACGCACGCTCTGTCACTCAGTTATGTCTCAGTCTTGTGTGACCGTGTGTGTGTGTGTGTGTGTGTGTGTGTGTGTGTGTGCACGCTCTATCACTCAGTTATGTCTCACTCTTTTGTGACCGTCTGTGTGTGTGTGTGCACGCTCTATCACTCAGTTATGTCTCACTCTTTGTGACCATGTGTGTGTGTGTGTGTGTGTGTGTGTGTGTGCACGCTCTATCACTCAGTTATGTCTCACTCTTTTGTGACCGTGTGTGTGTGTGTGTGTGTGTGTGTGTGCACGCTCTGTCACTCAGTTATGTCTCACTCTTTTGTGACCGTGTGTGTGTGTGTGTGTGTGTGTGTGTGTGTGTGCACGCTCTATCACTCAGTTATGTCTCACTCTTTTGTGACCGTGTGTGTGTGTGTGTGTGTGTGTGTGTGTGTGTGCACGCTCTATCACTCAGTTATGTCTCACTCTTTGTGACCGTGTGTGTGTGTGTGTGTGGTTGTGTGCACGCTCTGTCACTCAGTTATGTCTCACTCTTGTGTGACCGTGTGTGTGTGTGTGTGTGTGTGTGTGTGTGCACGCTCTGTCACTCAGTTATGTCTCACTCTTGTGTGACCGTGTGTGTGTGTGTGTGTGTGTGTGTGCACGCTCTGTCACTCAGTTATGTCTCACTCTTGTGTGACCGTGTGTGTGTGTGTGTGTGTGTGTGTGTGTGCACGCTCTGTCACTCAGTTATGTCTCAGTCTTGTGTGACCGTGTGTGTGTGTGTGTGTGTGTGTGTGTGTGTGCACGCTCTGTCACTCAGTTATGTCTCACTCTTTGTGACCGTGTGTGTGTGTGTGTGTGTGTGTGTGCACGCTCTATCACTCAGTTATGTCTCACTCTTTGTGACCGTGTGTGTGTGTCTGTGTGTGTGTCTGTGTGTGTGTCTGTGTGTGTGTGTGTGTGTGTGTGTGTGCACGCTCTGTCACTCAGTTATGTCTGACTCTTTGTGACCGTGTGTGTGTGTCTGTGTGTGTGTCTGTGTGTGTGTCTGTGTGTGTGTGTGTGTGTGTGTGTGTGCACGCTCTGTCACTCAGTTATGTCTCACTCTTTGTGACCGTGTGTGTGTGTGTGTATGTGTGTGTGTGTGCACGCTCTGTCACTCAGTTATGTCTGACTCTTTGTGACCGTGTGTGTGTGTGTGTGTGTGTGCGCACGCTCTGTCACTCAGTTATGTCTCACTCTTGTGTGACCGTGTGTGTGTGTGTGTGTGTGTGTGTGTGTGTGTGCACGCTCTATCACTCAGTTATGTC
>NC_089257.1:837500-840000 GCF_963930625.1 Muntiacus reevesi
TCTTTGTGACCGTGTGTGTGTCTGTGTGTGTGTGTGTGTGCACACGCTCTGTCACTCAGTTATGTCTGACTCTTTGTGACCGTGTGTGTGTGTGTGTGTGTGTGTGTGTGTGTGTGTGTGTGCAAGCTCTGTCACTCAGTTATGTCTGACTCTTTGTGACCGTGTGTGTGTGTGTGTGTGTCTGTGTGTGTACACGCACGCTCTGTCACTCAGTTATGTCTGACTCTTTGTGACCGTGTGTGTGTGTGTGTGTGTGTGTGTGTGTGTGTGCACGCTCTGTCACTCAGTTATGTCTGACTCTTTGTGACCCTGTGTGTGTGTGTGTGTGTGTGTGTGTGTGTGTGTACACGCACGCTCTATCACTCAGTTATGTCTCACTCTTTGTGACCGTGTGTGTGTGTGTGTGTGTGTGTGTGTGCACGCTCTGTCACTCAGTTATGTCTGACTCTTTGTGACCGTGTGTGTGTGTGTGTGTGTGTACGCGCACGCTCTGTCACTCAGTTATGTCTGACTCTTTGTGACCGTGTGTGTGTGTGTGTGTGTGTGTGTGTGCACGCTCTGTCACTCAGTTATGTCTCAGTCTTGTGTGACCGTGTGTGTGTGTGTGTGTGTGTGTGTGTGTGTGTGCACGCTCTGTCACTCAGTTATGTCTGACTCTTTGTGACCGTGTGTGTGTGTGTGTGTGTGTGTGTGCACGCTCTATCACTCAGTTATGTCTCACTCTTTGTGACCGTGTGTGTGTGTCTGTGTGTGTGTCTGTGTGTGTGTCTGTGTGTGTGTGTGTGTGTGTGTGTGCACGCTCTGTCACTCAGTTATGTCTCACTCTTTGTGACCGTGTGTGTGTGTCTGTGTGTGTGTCTGTGTGTGTGTGTGTGTGTGTGTGTGTGTGCACGCTCTGTCACTCAGTTATGTCTCACTCTTTGTGACCGTGTGTGTGTGTCTGTGTGTGTGTCTGTGTGTGTGTGTGTGTGTGTGTGCACGCTCTGTCACTCAGTTATGTCTCACTCTTTGTGACCGTGTGTGTGTGTCTGTGTGTGTGTGCACGCTCTGTCACTCAGTTATGTCTCAGTCTTGTGTGACCGTGTGTGTGTGTGTGTGTGTGTGTGTGTGTGTACACGCACGCTCTGTCACTCAGTTATGTCTCAGTCTTGTGTGACCGTGTGTGTGTGTGTGTGTGTGTGTGTGTGTGTGTGCACACGCTCTATCACTCAGTTATGTCTCACTCTTTGTGACCATGTGTGTGTGTGTGTGTGTGTGTGTGTGTGCACGCTCTATCACTCAGTTATGTCTCACTCTTTTGTGACCGTGTGTGTGTGTGTGTGTGTGTGTGTGTGCACGCTCTGTCACTCAGTTATGTCTCACTCTTTTGTGACCGTGTGTGTGTGTGTGTGTGTGTGTGTGTGTGTGTGTGCACGCTCTGTCACTCAGTTATGTCTCAGTCTTGTGTGACCGTGTGTGTGTGTGTGTGTGTGTGTGTGTGTGCACGCTCTGTCACTCAGTTATGTCTGACTCTTTGTGACCGTGTGTGTGTGTGTGTGTGTGTGTGTGCACGCTCTATCACTCAGTTATGTCTCACTCTTTGTGACCGTGTGTGTGTGTCTGTGTGTGTGTCTGTGTGTGTGTCTGTGTGTGTGTGTGTGTGTGTGTGTGCACGCTCTGTCACTCAGTTATTTCTCACTCTTTGTGACCGTGTGTGTGTGTCTGTGTGTGTGTCTGTGTGTGTGTGTGTGTGTGTGTGTGTGTGCACGCTCTGTCACTCAGTTATGTCTCACTCTTTGTGACCGTGTGTGTGTGTCTGTGTGTGTGTCTGTGTGTGTGTGTGTGTGTGTGTGCACGCTCTGTCACTCAGTTATGTCTCACTCTTTGTGACCGTGTGTGTGTGTCTGTGTGTGTGTGCACGCTCTGTAACTCAGTTATGTCTCACTCTTTGTGACCGTGTGTGTGTGTGTGTGTGTGTGTGTGTGCGCACGCTCTATCACTCAGTTATGTCTCACTCTTGTGTGACCGTGTGTGTGTGTGTGTGTGTGTGTGCACGCTCTGTCACTCAGTTATGTCTCAGTCTTGTGTGACCGTGTGTGTGTGTGTGTGTTTGTGTGTGTACACGCACGCTCTGTCACTCAGTTATGTCTCAGTCTTGTGTGACCGTGTGTGTGTGTGTGTGTGTGTGTGTGTGTGTACACGCACGCTCTGTCACTCAGTTATGTCTCAGTCTTGTGTGACCGTGTGTGTGTGTGTGTGTGTGTGTGTGTGTGTGTGCACACGCTCTATCACTCAGTTATGTCTCACTCTTTGTGACCATGTGTGTGTGTGTGTGTGTGTGTGTGTGTGTGCACGCTCTATCACTCAGTTATGTCTCACTCTTTTGTGACCGTGTGTGTGTGTGTGTGTGTGTGTGTGTGCACGCTCTGTCACTCAGTTATGTCTCACTCTTTTGTGACCGTGTGTGTGTGTGTGTGTGTGTGTGTGTGCACGCTCTATCACTCAGTTATGTCTCACTCTT